>NW_028296641.1:846084-1018584 GCF_055471065.1 Atractosteus spatula
CGTGGGCGGGACAGAGGGGGCGGGGTCAGAAGACGCTGCGTGACAGACTGCCGGGAACGAGCCGCCCCAGCATTGGACTTCCTGTGTGAAGAGCGATGATGAGGGGGGGGAGGCGAGAGGGGGCGCAGGGTGAACAGGGGGGTCCAGGGAGGAGGAGAGGGGCCAGGCTGCAGGCGGGCAGGAGGGGAGGGAGGGCGCTGTAAGAAGAGACCGCCAGCAGGAGGAGTGAGCATGAGAGAGAGACACCGGAGGCTCAGAGCTGAGGGGCGGAGCGTGGCGTGTCTAAATGAGCGAAGAGTACCAGGTCCAGCTCGGCCTAGCTCAATGCAGCACAATGCAGGTCAGCCAAGCTCAGAACAGTCCAATGTACTCAGGAGTGGCAAAACTCAGTGAAGCCCAGTCCGGTTCGGTCCAGTCCGGCTCTGTCCAAGCCCGGTTCAGTGCAGTCTGAAGTAGCTCCGCTCAGTCCAGTACAGCCCGACCTCAGCCCGGTCCGGTCCAGTCCAGCCCGCTTCAGTGCATCCTAGACGAGCTCAGCTTGCTCCCGTCCGGCCCGGCCCGGCCCGGCCATGCCCTCCTGGCCGCACTGCGGTGGTGTGTGCAGGCTGCGCCCGGGCGAGGACTCCGCCCGCTTCCTCCTGCTGGGGGCGCTGCTGGCGCTGTACCTGCTGCTGGGCGCCGCGGTCTTCTCCACGCTGGAGCGGCCGGCGGAGCTGCGCAGCCAGCGCTTCTGGAACGCCACGCTGGACGCCTTCTCCCGCCGCCACCGCGTGCGCGCCGAGGACGCCCGCCGCCTGCTGCGCCAGTACGAGCTCGCCATGGCGGCCGGCGTGAGGATGGACGCCCTGCGGCCGCGCTGGGACTTCGCCGGGGCCCTCTACTTCGTGGGGACAGTGGTGTCCACCATCGGTGAGCTGGACCTGGGGGCGACCATAGCGTCCATAGTGAGGGTCCCAGACCGGACTGTAGGTGTACAGTGTGACCCAGACTGGACAGTGATCTCTGGACTGTAGGGGTACAGTGAGACCCAGACTGGACAGTGATCTCTGGACTGTAGGGGTACAGTGTGACCCAGACTGGACCAGTGATCTCTGGACTGTAGGGGTACAGTGTGACCCAGACTGGACTGTAGGGGTACAGTGTGACCCAGACTGGACCGGCGATCTCTGGACTGTAGGGGTACAGTGTGACCCAGACTGGACAGTGATCTCTGGACTGTAGGGGTACAGTGTGACCCAGACTGGACCGGTGATCCCTTCTGTCTTTGCTCTGTGTCCCCAGGGTTTGGAATGACCACCCCGGCGACTGTGACAGGCAAAGTCTTCCTCGTCTTCTACGGCCTGCTGGGCTGCGCGGGCACCCTCCTCTTCCTCAACCTGTTCCTGGAGCGCGCTGTCACGCTGCTGGCCGTCATGCTGCAGGGGGTCCGCGGCGGGAGGCTGCGGTGGCGCGGCGTGTACCCCGAGACCGGGGGCTCGCCGCCGGGGGGGTGGAAGCCCTCCGTCTACACGGTGATGGGGATCCTGGGGGCCGCGGCGGGGGCGGTGTCGCTGGGCGCCTCCTGCCTGTACAGCGCGGCCGAGGGCTGGAGCTACGGAGACGCCCTGTACTTCTGCTTCGTCGCCTTCAGCACCATCGGCTTCGGGGACCTGGTGAGCGGGCAGCGCGGCGCGCCCCTGGGGTCACAGCCGCCCCTGTACGGCCTGGGCAACTTCGCCTGCATCCTGCTGGGCGTGTGCTGCACGTACTCGCTCTTCAACGTCATCTCCATCCTCATCAAGGAGCTGCTCAGCTGGCTGCTGGACCGGTCCGGCTGCCCCGCCCGGCGCCGCCCCGCGCCCCCCCGGGCCCGCGGCCGCCGCCCCCCCGGCCTGCCCGCCGCCACGGCCCCGCCCCCCGGCTGGCGTGCCCGCCCCCGCGCCCCGGCCCTGCCAGCCGCCAGCGAGGTCTCCATGGACACGGAGGCGGTGT
Source organism: Atractosteus spatula (assembly GCF_055471065.1). NCBI lineage: Eukaryota > Metazoa > Chordata > Actinopteri > Semionotiformes > Lepisosteidae > Atractosteus > Atractosteus spatula. Next base: position 848,056 of record NW_028296641.1, read on the forward strand.
TCGAGAGCGAGACGGACGCCCGCCGCGTCTCCCTGGAGACGAGCGCCATCCGCGACTTCCTGGCCGCCCCCCCCTCCCCCACGCTGGGGGGCAGGCGCCGCCGGCTGGCCTGGGGGGGCGCCGAGGCGGGTGAGGGCGAGCCTGGAGTGGGGGTGCAGGAGGAGGGCGGGGGGGACCGGGAGCGGGCAGAGACGGACGCTGCCAGCGCCCCCCAGGGGGCAGCGGCGCAGAGAGGGCACAGCCCCAGCAGGGGGGCGTCCTGCTCTCCGCAGGGGGAGCGAGCGGGCAGCCTGCTGGACAGCCTGGGGTCCTTGGCCGTCATGCACAGCAAACTGGCCGAGACGTGCCGGGGCTACGGCCAGGGGCGACCCCACAGCGCCCGGCGGGACTGTCTCCACGGCGACAGCTACTGTGGTCAAGGTCGGCATGGAAACCACTTTCACTCTCACACCAGAGCTCCCAGCCCCAGTCACACCCACTGTCTCACTCCCTCTCACACCAGAGCTCCCAGCCCCAGTCACCCCCACTGTCTCACTCCCTCTCACACCAGAGCTGCCAGCCCCAGTCACCCCCACCGTCTCACTCCCTCTCACTCTCAGCAGGCTGGCCGCTGGCCCTGCAGTGAGCTCGCCAGCCGCCAGGTCAGCCCTCTGCGGGACAGGGGGGTGCAGGCGGGGGCAGGAGGGCAGGTGCAGGGGTCCGGCAGTGACCCCGCCGTGGGCTCCAGTGGGCTGGGGTCGCTGGGGAATCTGGGCAGCCCCCCACAGACCGGCGCGGCCAGCGTGGCCAGCAGCTCCCAGATGGGGCTGTCCTCCAGTGGGCTGGGGTCCCTGGAGTGTGGGGGCGCCCCGCTCGGAGACCCCTGCTCGCCCATCCCCCCTCCCGAGCGCGGGCGGGGCTCCCAGCGCAGCTCTGGCGTGGGACTGGCTGGGGTGTGGAAGGGGGACAGGCCCAGAGAGGAGCCCCTGGGGGCTGTGGGGTCCCTGGCCGTCCTCAAAGACTTTTTCCGCTGAGACCAGCAGGACGGTGGACCCCCAGTCCGGACCCGAGAGACCTCAGCTCTCCAGCCTTTCCTGGACTCCAGACATGGGCTTGGTGTGTCGTACCCCTGCCTTCGTGCTTCGTGTGATATCTGTCCCCCCTCCTGCTTCCTCCTGCTTCCTCCTGCTTCCTCCTGCTCCTCTCCTGCTCCTCTCCTGCTCCTCTCCTGCTTCCTCCTGCTTCCTCCTGCTCCTCTCCTGCTCCTCTCCTGCTCCTCTCCTGCTTCCTCCTGCTTCCTCCTGCTTCCTCCTGCTCCTCTCCTGCTCCTCTCCTGCTCCTCTCCTGCTTCCTCCTGCTCCTCTCCTGCTCCTCTCCTGCTCCGGTGCTCAACACTGTGGCCTGGGATGTCACTGGACACACCTTGGGGATTGGAAACCTTCTGGGACCAGTGCAGGGAATCGAGGACAGGAGTGATGCGACTCTGAGCCCCAGCTCTGCAGGACCTGATGTCCTTGTGTGGAGTGGGGGGGTTCTGTGCACCCCATTGATGGACAGCGGAGTGCGCTGTGTGCTTCTTGGGGGCTCCTGCTGGCGTTTCGGGGCTCTGTGTGCCTATGGTCAGTCTCCAGCTCGAAGTCCAGTTTCGGGGCTCTGCGTGCCTGCGGTCATTCTCCAGCTCGAAGTCCAGTTTCGGGGCTCTGCGTGCCTGCGGTCAGTGTCCAGCTCCGAGTCCAGTTTCGGGGCTCTGCGTGCCTGCGGTCAGTCTCCAGCTCGAAGTCCAGTTTCGGGGCTCTGCGTGCCTGCGGTCAGTGTCCAGCTCCGAGTGCAGTTTCAGGGCTCTGCGTGCCTGCGGTCAGTCTCCAGCTCGAAGTCCAGTTTCGGGGCTCTGCGTGCCTGCGGTCAGTGTCCAGCTCCGAGTGCAGTTTCGGGGCTCTGGGTGCCTGCGGTCAGTCTCCAGCTCCGAGTGCAGTTTCGGGGCTCTGCGTGCCTGCGGTCAGTGTCCAGCTCCTAGTGCAGTTTCGGGGCTCTGCGTGCCTGCGGTCAGTGTCCAGCTCCGGCTCTCTGTGTGCTGCTGTCTGCTGATGCTCTGATTAAAGTGTGATGTGTCTGATCTAGACAGGCTGACTGCTGTGTGTTTCTTTCTTTCTCCTGCATCACTGATCCCACTACCCCAGGACTCACAGCCCCAAAAACCTGCACCCCATCTGTGACCCCACTACCCCAGGACTCACAGCCCCAAATACCTGCACCCCATCTGTGACCCCACTACCCCAGGACTCACAGCCCCAAATACCTGCACCCCATCTGTGACCCCTCTACCCCAGGAGTCACAGCCCCAAAAACCTGCACCCTATCTGTGATCCCTCTACCTCGGAGGTCACAGCCCCAAAAACGTGCACCCCATCTGTGACCCCACTACCCCAGGAGTTACAGCCCCAAAAACCTGCACCCCATCTGTGACCCCTGTACCTGCACGCTCTGCGACACCCTTCATCATTATTACTGTTACCACTGCAGTCAAAACGTCACATCGGTTCTCAGGAAGATGCGGCTGTTTCTTCTCTTAACGCTCGGGTGTCTGCAGGATAAACCACAGTTTTGTTTTTTAACTACACTGGCGTGAAATGGCTACTTTCTGAGTCATCGCTCCTCCGCCCTGAGATGCCTGCTCGTCTGCCAGGCTGGCCTCGCCTTCCCCTCCACGGTCTGCAGCGATTCACTACAACTACCATGATGCCCCTGGCTTCCGGTGCCTCCTGGGAGATGTAGTCTTCTGCAAAAAGATGTAAGCCAAACCGCACGGGCGTCGCCCTTGTCAGGAAATACGATTCCCAGACGCCCTTGCCCCTCAATCCTGGTTGGTTAGAGGGTTTTTTTTCCAGATAACGACGAGAAAAAAAACAGAAAAGTTTTGGCATCGCGTTACGGGCTCGTTGTTCAGGTAAAGAAAAGCGTTGACCGCACTTCGAAGTTCCTTTCTCTTGCTTGGTGGTCTCTGCGGGTCCGGCTAGCCCCTAAGGCTAAGGCTGCTCTGCTCCGGTCCTGCTGCGTGTGCAAACCGGAGTCCGTCCGCGTCTGCGAGGCGTCTGGCTCGGCTCTCGAGGGGGAGGGAAGGAGCACTTTCTCCTTTGAAAAGTATGTATTTCTGGACGTGCCTACCTGTGCGTTTTCACTTCCTGCTCTCCGCGGCCGCTGACAGCGTTTCTGCGCGTCCCGGGAAGATGAAAACGCAGGCTTTGGGGTTGCGTGTGCGAGTGCGTGTGCGTGTCTTGGACCGTTTCTTCACTCAGCCGGACCGAGCGCGGTTCGCCGAGTGGGTCTGTGCTGGCGAGAGATTCACCGGAGGGACCCGGATCCTCTCGGGACGCGTGGATCGGACACTGGGAGCGGGGGGCTTGTTGGACCGTGCGAGCCTGGATCTGGGTTGGGCTGGGCTGGGCTGTGCAGGGCAGGGCAGGGCAGCACAGCACAGCACACCGGCACGCGTGGGGGTGGGGGTGTCGAGCGCTGTGGAGGCGATCGTCAGATATCTAGATCTCCAGATCTCCAGCTCCCTACAGATCTGGCGTGTCTTCACACTGTGTGACAGATGTGTTGTTCTGCTGTCAGTGTGGAGAGCGCCTGACTGGCTCTGCTCAAAGAGCTCCTTCATGAAGCCCAGGCGCTGGTCTGGCCGCAGAGAATGGATTCTGCACCCCAGTCCAGCGCCTTCAACTCCCATCGGAGTGATCGGACTTTCTGGAAGGGCTTCAGTCTGATCCGCTCCAGGTGTGACAGTGCTGTCAGTCAGACTCCCAGTGCGCAGCAGTCTGATCCGCTCCAGGTGTGACAGTGCTGTCAGTCAGACTCCCAGTGCGCAGCAGTCTGATCCGCTCCAGGTGTGACAGTGCTGTCAGTCAGACTCCCAGTGCGCAGCAGTCTGATCCGCTCCAGGTGTGACGGTGCTGTCGGTGCGAATGTGTGAGTGAGTGAGAGAGCTGCGCTGACCCGGTGCCCTCAATCCCCAGGCGCAGTGACACACAGTGAGAAATGGGGGGCGCTAGTGAGCCGCGGCCGGTGCAGATCGTCAGCGTGCACAAGGAGGACCACTCCTTCTCCCTGGACGCCAAGGCCCTGGAGGCGGTGCTGCTGCGGCCGGAGGTCCGGGACCTGGACGTTGCCGTGGTGTCGGTCGCCGGGGCGTTCCGCAAGGGCAAGTCCTTCCTCCTGGACTTCATGCTGCGCTACATGAAGAGGAAGGTGAGGAGCGCAGAGCACACAAGATACACACTGACAATGACACACTCACACACACTGATACACACACACTCTTACACACCGACACACACACTGATGCACACTCACACACTCTTGCACACACTGATGCACACACAATAATACACACACTCTTACACACTCACACACTCTTACACACACTCTCATGCCCTCAGGGCTGAACCTCTCTCCTGTCCTGCAGGATGAAGCTGGAGACTGGCTGGGCTCCGACACCGAGCCCCTGACCGGGTTCTCCTGGCGGGGCGGTTCTGACCCGGAGACCACGGGGATCCAGATCTGGAGCGAGGTGTTTGTGGTGGAGAAGCCCAACGGCAAGGAGGTGCTGAGCCGTCCGGTCCTGTGAACGGGCTGAGGAGGTGCTGGTGGACCAGCAGGAGGTGCCGGTCTCTCTGTAGCGCAGTGCCTCAGTTGCACTGTAGGGGGCGCCGGTCTCTCTGTAGCGCAGTGCCTCAGTCGCGCTGTAGGGGGCGCCGGTCTCTCTGTAGCGCAGTGCCTCAGTCGCGCTGTAGGGGGCGCCGGTCTCACTGTAGCACAGTGCCTCAGCCGCACTGTAGGGGGCGCCGGTCTCACTGTAGCGCAGTGCCTCAGCCGCACTGTAAGGGGCACCGGCCTCTCTGTAGCGCAGTGCCTCAGTTGCACTGTAGGGGGCGCCGGTCTCTCTGTAGCGCAGTGCCTCAGTCGCGCTGCAGGGGGCGCCGGTCTCACTGTAGCACAGTGCCTCAGCTGCACTGTAGGGGGCGCCGGTCTCACTGTAGCGCAGTGCCTCAGCCGCACTGTAAGGGGCACCGGCCTCTCTGTAGCGCAGTGCCTCAGCCGCGCTGAAGGGGGCGCCAGTCTCTCTGGTGCAGTGCCTCAGTCGCGCTGTAGGGGGCGCTGGTCTCTATATAGCGCAGTGCCTTAGCTGTGCTGTGGGAGGCGCTGTCCTTCAGGTGAGATCCTAAACTGAGGGACTGTACAGGAAAGAGACCCCAGGACGCTGTCTTGCAGAGCAGGGGTGTCAATGCTGGGGTCCTGGAGAAACCCCACTCCACGCTGGGACAGCCTGTCCTTCCTGAAACTCACCCATAATCCCCCTTGTGAAGCAGATTGTCACAACTGCCCTAGTCAGCACTGTGTGTCTCCCAGGTGGGGCCGCTGTGCGTCTCCCAGGTGGTTCTTCAGGGGAGGTTAAGGTGGTTCCTGTTCTGGATGTGAAGCTCTCTGGGTCTCTTGCTCCTTGTGGACTGTGCCTGTTAAAAGAATCCTTGTAAAGAGAATAATTATCTGTCTGACTGCTGGTCTGGCAGGTGGCTGTGCTGCTGATGGACACACAGGGCGCCTTCGACAGCCAGTCCACTGTGAAGGACTGTGCCACCATCTTTGCCCTCAGCACCATGACCAGCTCTGTGCAGGTCAGTGTCGGCTCTCTGTCTCCCTCCCTCTCACTACACTTATCCCCAGGTCAGTGAGTGGGTGGATGGATTAATTGATTGATTATTGATTGATTCTTTGCCCCTCTGTCCTGCAGATCTACAACCTGTCCCAGAACATCCAGGAAGACGACCTGCAGCAGCTGCAGGTCGGTGTGGTCAGGGAGGCCGTCAGCGTGTGTGATAACGAGCTGCAGAGTGCATATACAGTACAGTCAGTCCTGCTGGTTAATCATGTGTCTCTCCCCCCCCAGCTGTTCACTGAGTACGGGCGCCTGGCGATGGATGAGATTTTCCTGAAGCCATTCCAGGTACACGGATCCTGCGCCTGGTGACTACTTGGGACACCTCCTGGACAGTATGGAGCCCTGTGTGCTGAGCCAAATTGATCTGCATGGACTTGACAGAGTCGTCCAAGAGATGAGTGACACGCAGAATTCTGTGACCTGTGTCAGGGAGCTCTGTGCTCTGTGTGACCTGTGTCCAGGAGCTCTGTGTTGTGGGGTTGTGCTCTGTGTGACCTGTGTCGGGGAACTGTGTGCTCTGTGTCCAGGAGCTCTGTGTTGTGGGGTTGTGCTCTGTGTGACCTGTGTCAGGGAGCTCTGTGCTCTGTGTGACTTGTGTCCAGGAGCTCTGTGTTGTGGGGTTGTCCTCTGTGTGACCTGTGTCAGGGAGCTGTGTGACCTGTGTCCAGGAGCTCTGTGTTGTGGGGTTGTCCTCTGTGTGACCTGTGTCAGGGAGCTGTGTGACCTGTGTCAGGGAGCTCTGTGCTCTGTGTGACCTGTGTCCAGGAGCTCTGTGTTGGTGGGGTTCTGCTCTGTTAGATAAGATAACATAAGATCACTTTATTAGCCCTATACAATTTCTTGTAGTAGGAATGTGTCTTTCCACAGACCCCAGCTCGCTCTCCATGAGACACACAGAGGGAGGGAAGCTGGGGGTCAGAGCACAGGGTCAGCCATTTATACAGCGCTCCTGGAGCAGCTGGGGTGAAGGCCCTTGCTCGGGGGCCCAATGGAGTAGGATTCCTCTGCCGGCCGTGGGATATGAACCGGCAGCCTTCCAGCCACAGGCGCAGATCCTGAACAACAGAGCCACCATTGCTGACCAGTGCCTTCCTGTAATGATGATGAATATTGATCGGCAGTCGCCGGTTTTGGCCTGTATTGGCTTCTTCTCTCACCCTTTTCAGCTTGATTAGCCAGTATTGATCCGACCTGCATGCCTGCGATCTGGCCGGAACTGACTATGTGCTCCTCTGTGTCGCAGTCCCTGATGTTCCTGATCCGAGACTGGAGCTTCCCATACGAGTACAGCTACGGGCTGAAGGGTGGGATGCAGTTCCTGGACAAGCGCCTGCAGGTAGGTCACAGCCAAGGGGCGCCACTTTTCCAGGGGCAAGGATTGTGTTTGACAGGGCTGGTCTCATGTGATTTTACTGAGATTAACTGGGTTCTTTGTGTATAGAGGACACCTTGTCAGGTGGTTCAGGTCCAGTCTTGTTAGACCAGGAGGACAGCTGGGCCTGTGGTTCAGGTCCGGTCTTGTTAGACCAGGAGGACAGCTGGGCCTGTGGTTCAGGTCCGGTCTTGTCAGACCAAGAGGACAGCTGGTCCGGTGGTTCAGGTCCGGTCTTGTCAGACCAGGAGGACAGCTGGGCCTGTGGTTCAGGTCCGGTCTTGTTAGACCAAGAGGACAGCTGGGCCTGTGGTTCAGGTCCGGTCTTGTTAGACCAGGAGGACAGCTGGGCCTGTGGTTCAGGTCCGGTCTTGTTAGACCAAGAGGACAGCTGGTCCGGTGGTTCAGGTCCGGTCTTGTCAGACCAGGAGGACAGCTGGGCCTGTGGTTCAGGTCCGGTCTTGTTAGACCAGGAGGACAGCTGGGCCTGTGGTTCAGGTCCGGTCTTGTCAGATCGGGAGGACAGCTGGTCCGGTGGTTCTGATCTGATCTTGTTCTCATTATCATTCCCTTGCTCCCAGGTGAAGGACGCTCAGCACGAGGAGATCCAGACGGTCCGGAAACACATCCACTCCTGCTTCTCCAACGTCTCCTGCTTCCTGCTGCCACACCCGGGGTTAAAGGTCGCCACAAGCCCCTCCTTCTCCGGCCAGCTCAGCGGTACTGCCCCCTCTCTAAGCCTGCCTTGTCAGCTGGACTCCCACTGCAGGGCAGTCTGATCTGCTCCTGGTTTTACGGTGCTTGTTTCAGCTGGTAAATCCCGGAGCGGTTGGGACTGCTGTGCCGGTGGATGGTTTTCTGTGCCCTGGTCAGTGATGGGCGTCGCTCAAACTGTATTTCAGTGTGGTAAAAGCATTTTTTTTTACTTTGCCTGGTAAGTCAGTTGAGCACAAACTGCAGGTGCGTTTATACAGTTTCCACTGGGGCGAGCCGAGAGACGTACCCAGTCAGGGGTCAGGATTCGGGTCTGGAGTCCGATCAGAAGCGCCGGCCGTCTGTCTCGATCGAGCTGTCTGACAGCGGCTGCTCTGGTCTGTCCCAGATATTGCAGAGGAGTACAAGTCAGAGCTGCGGACCTTCATCCCGCTGGTGCTCCAGCCGCAGAAGCTCATGGAGAAGGAGATCAACGGAGCCAAAGTCACCTGCCGCGGGCTGCTGGAGTACTTCAAGGTCAGCGGCGTACTCCTCTCTCTCGCTGCTCTCTGCTCCTGTCTCTCTCTGCTCCTGTCTCTGCTCTTGCTCCTCTCTCTCTGCTCCTCTCTGTGCAGTGCATGACAGATGCACGTGATGATGAGGATGATGAAGGTGCTGTGTGCTGTGTTCCAGGCCTACATCAAGATCTACCAGGGTGAGGACCTGCCACACCCTAAATCCATGCTCCAGGTAAGCCCGCAGATCCCAGCGTCTGTGTCTGGCCCTGTAGCGGACCCCAGCCTGTCCCTAGTGCCAGCGTCTGAGTCAGGCCCCACTGTCACCCTCCGCCTGAGCCGTGTCAGAGACCCGCACTGCTGCCACAGACGAACACTCAGCAGGCCAGCCCAGTGCCAGTGTACTCTTCTGTGCCAGTGTGTGCCAGTGTGATCTGTGCCAGTCTGCGCTGTGCCAGTCTGAGCCAGTGCTCTGTGCCAGTCTGTACCAGTCTGCTCTGTGCCACTGTGCTCTGTACCAGTCTGCCCTGTGCCAGTCTGTACCAGTCTGCCCTGTGCCAGTCTGTACTAGTGCCCTGTTCCAGTCTGTACCAGTGCCCTGTTCTCCGACCTGCTTGAGCAGCTGATCCTGGTCTCTGCCTCTTCCAGGCCACCGCAGAGGCCAACAACCTGGCCGCCGTGGCAGCAGCCAAGGACCTGTACTACAAGCAGATGGAGAAGGTGAGTCAGTCCTCCGGGCAGCAGGGGGCGCTGTGGGCTCTGCGCTCAGGCTATCGCCGGATCGGGGTCAGGGTGCCCAGAGCAGCAGAGTTCTGATTGGCTGAGGAGCCGGGGGTGGGTGGTGTGCATTTTAATTGGTCAGCGAGGGGTGGAGACAGGACCCGCCGTGCGAGGACCCCATGGAGCTGTCCGGCATGCTGCCTGTCTGAACTGTGCTGCCCCCGCCCCCCAACCCACAGGTGTGTGGAGGGGACCTGCCCTACGTGGCGCCCGAGTCGCTGGAGGAGAAACACGCCTTCCACTGCGCCGAGGCCCTGGAGCTCTTCGCCCGCACCAAGAAGATGGGCGGCGCGACGTTCTCCGAGCGCTACCGGCAGCAGCTGGCCAGCGACCTGGAGCAGCTGTGGGCCGACTTCCAGAAGCACAACCAGAGCAAGAACGTGTTCAGCGCCTTCCGCACGCCGGCCGTGCTCTTCGTGCTGCTCGCCGGCCTCTACCTGCTGTCGGGCCTGGCCGGCTTCGTGGGGCTCGCCCTGGTGGCCGGCCTGTGCAACTGCGGCATCGGCCTGGCGCTGGCGGCCATGCTGGCCTGGGCGCTGATCCGCTACTCCGGCCAGTACCGCGAGGTGGGCCAGGCCATCGACTCCAGCGCCGGCTTCATGCTGGAGAAGGTGGGTGGCGCCGGCGGGGGGGTGCTGGGGCTCAGGGGCGCCGGCGGGGGGCTGGGGCTCGGGGGCGCCCTCGTGCGCCGGGGCCTCACTATGTGTTGCCTTCTCTGTCCTAGGCCACTGTGGTCATCAACAGCTCCCGAGGGGCGGCCGTGCAGCAGGAGAAGAAGTCCAGCTAGCCAGGGGGACGTCCAGCTGGCCCAGCAGCGCCCCCTGCTGCTACTGCACCGTGCCTTAACCCCCCTCTCTGCCTCCCGCCGACACACAGAACTGCCCCCGCGTTGCCCCCTCTGTGTGTCTCCTGCCTCTCTGTGTCTCAGTCCTGCCTGTCTCTCTGTGCTGCCTGTCTGTCTCTCTCTGTGCTGCCTGTCTGTCTCTCTCTGTGTCTCAGTCCTGCCTCTCTGTCTCTGTGTCTCAGTCCTGCCTGTCTGTCTCTCTGTCTCAGTCCTGCCTGTCTGTCTCTCTGTCTCAGTCCTGCCTGTCTGTCTCTCTGTCTCAGTCCTGCCTGTCTCTCTCTGTGTCTCAGTCCTGCCTCTCTGTCTCTGTGTCTCAGTCCTGCCTCTCTGTCTCTGTGTCTCAGTCCTGCCTGTCTGTCTCTCTGTCTCAGTCCTGCCTGTCTGTCTCTCTGTGTCTCCGTGTCTGTCTGCAGGTCTCACACTGACCAGTTGCTCACTGTCCAGGCAGGAGCCTTTGTTTGTGTGATGTTTTTTTAAAATACAGCAATTCCTCTTATTTCTATATATATTTTTTGTAAAGGATGTTACACGAAAGAACAAAGCTCTTAAACCAAATAAAAGGCGTGTGGAGAAGCGAGCTGTCTGTCTCTCTCTATCTCTCTGTGTCTCAGTCCTGCCTGTCTGTCTCTCTCTGTGTCTCTGTCTCTGTCCTGCCTGTCTCTCTGTGTCTCAGTCCTGCCTGTCTGTCTGTCTCTCTGTGTCTCTGTCTCAGTCCTGCCTGTCTCTCTGTGTCTCAGTCCTGCCTGTCTGTCTCTCTCTGTCTCAGTCCTGCCTGTCTCTCTGTGTCTCTGTCTCAGTCCTGCCTGTCTGTCTCTCTGTGTCTCTGTCTCAGTCCTGCCTGTCTCTCTGTGTCTCAGTCCTGCCTGTCTGTCTCTCTGTGTCTCTGTCTCAGTCCTGTCTGTCTGTGTCTCTGTCTCTCTGCCTCCGGCCGCCAGGGGGCGAGCCCGCTCGCCGTTCTCGTTGTCATGGCGACGCCGAGCACTCGGCGAGCGGCGCGTGCCCGGGGCGCTAATGGCGCTGCGCCGTCGCACCCCGCTGCACCCTGCCGGCGCCGAGGAGCGGACTGGTGACCCCCACCCGCCCACCCGCCCGCCGTGACCGCCAGCGCGCGCACCGTCGCGACACGGCTCGCGATATGTCGTCTCGCCGATTTTCACGGGCGCGTGACAGACCAGCGAGTGAAGAAAACGGAAGTAACGGCCTTCGTCTGCAGCGAGTGCGGTTTCTGAGCTCTGAGAACTGGTCAGCATCGCAAACGTCACGCATTTCTTTCTGAAGGGGGAGGAGGGGGGTGAACTTCATTTCCCGTCAGCCAGCGGGGAGTGACCCTTGACCCCGAGCACCGGTATTTCCTTCTCTGAGCGAGCGCGCCAGCAGCGGAAATAAAGACTCCGGGGGTGAAGCGGTGCCCGGGGCCCCTTTACTTCCGAGCTCCCTGCTGGAGCAGAATCGCCGCCGCGGAGCGACCCCGCGCTCTGCTGCAGCCTCCCGCTCGCCTCGCGCGCCGCGCGGCCCTGATTGCCTTATATGGCGAGGAGCGACACGAGCCGCTGTGGCGTGAGGCGCGCGGCGTCCGATTCGCTTCCATATTTGGAAGTGAGTTTCGTGAACCTGACAGGAGGGGGGGCGGGGGGACGCGCGCGCGGAGCTCCGCACGAGCGTGCTGCTGCAAACCAGGAAGCTGGTGGGAGCGCAGCTCGCGAGCGGTCCGGGCGGGTTCGGGGTGTCGCTGCTGCGCCTCGGTTCGTCTCTTCCTACAGGAGCTGTAACTCGCTGAGGCGCCTGCATGAGCTTCTCCTGTCTGTGCAGCCGGGCTCGTCTCTGCCTCAGCCTCTCCCTGCCTCACCCCCTGTCAGCCTCAGCCTCTCCCTGCCTCCCCCCGTCTGCCTCAGCCTCTCCCTGCCTCACCCCCTGTCTGCTTCACCCTCACCCTGCCTCTCCCCCTGTCTGCCTCAGCCTCTCCCTGCCTCACCCCCTGTCAGCCTCAGCCTCTCCCTGCCTCACCCCCTGTCTGCTTCACCCTCACCCTGCCTCTCCCCCTGTCTGCCTCTCCCCCTGTCTGCCTCAGCCTCTCCCTGCCTCCCCCGCTGTGTGCCTCACCCTCTCCCTGCCTCTCCCCCTGTCTACCTCAGCCTCACTCTCACCGTGCCTCTCCCCCTGTGTGCCTCACCCTCACCCTGCCTCAGCCTCTCCCTGCCTCTCTCCCTGTCTGCCTCACTGCCTCGTCAATTCAATTTCATTTTTTAACTCAAGACGCTCTATTGTCGTGACCAGTGAATAAATCAGTGTTGCCAAAGCAGATACAATGAACATAAAATCTACAGATATTTACAATATAGAGTCTGACTCTCTCCCTGCCCCCCCAGCCAGGCCTGCCTCACTCCCTCTCTCCTGTCATTCGGACCCCCAGTGTACCCCTCCCAGATCCACTCCAGGGTTCCCAGCTCCAGAGCCTGGCACCAGCGATTGATTCTGAGGGAATGTTTGCGAGCGGTATTACAATGTTTGTGTAAGAAGTGATGAGCAGTACTGTGTGTATTTGGGCGTGTGCGCGCAATCGGTGAACAAGATCTGGGGCGTTTCTTACTGGCTGCGGCGACAGATCTTGATGTCAGACTCAGGCCTGAGGGCACTGAGTGACAGATCACGGCCGGCGAGCGGCAAGCTGACATCTCCACACGCCCCGCTGCGCATTACGTCACCGACTCCTGGCATCCTGCTTGCCATCATGGCGGGCCGAGGAACTACAATTCTCATGATGAGGGGCGAGAGAAAAACTACATTTCCCATGAACCTCATCGCGTGATGCGGAAGTAGTTTCCCTCTTTCTTGTCCCTGTGAAACGGTTTTACGTGTTTTGGCGTTATCTGTTTGTGTCTATCGCCATACAGGCATGGACCGCCAGCCCCCAGAGAAAGCACCTCGATCAGTGTCAGTATTTATTTCTTATTTCGATCAGCCGTGAACACTATGAGTCCTGCCTCTCGGTGATGGAGGCAGACATGCAAGGGAACAGAGCCCCTCTCTGGCCTCACGGACTACATCTCCCATGAGCCCTTGCGGGCGGCGGCCGCGTTCCCCGGATGCTGCTCCCTCCCCTTATGGTGGGGCGGCGTGCCTCGCGCCTGTGCTCAGTGTGCGGGATCCCGGACAGACAAGCAAGTGTCTCGAGCAGCTCATTCAGCTCTGCAGTCCAGCTCCCGATCTTCACAAGCCGACAAAATGGTACGTAGCGCCCCGGCTCGCCCGCTGTCCTGCCGCTCGCAGCCCGGGCTTGGCTTAGGCGTGTGGATTGTGCCTGCGTGGGGTTTTTCCGCGGTTTGGGCCAGCTAGCCGGGCGGTGTGACGGTGCATTGTTGCTGCACAGAGAGGATGCCGGCGCCATTTCCTCTCCCTGCCCGTGCAGGCCCGCACGCGGCCGGGCGCCCGGCCCTTTGTTCCCGTCCTCTCGCGCTGCCCGGCCGGCTCGCCAGCGCGGGAGCGGACCGCACCGGACCGGACCGGACCGCGAGCTGCGCTGCCCCGTGTCCTCGCTGGCGGGGGCGCCCCTCCCTCCGCTGCGGGGTGCCCGGGGCGGATAACGGTGCGGAGTCGCCCTGCCGCATCTCGAGCGTCTTTTTGTCAATCTAAATATAGCGCGCGCCGGCCCCACCCATCGTGTTCTGGCTCGCGGCGGACCCGGCTTCCTCCCCTCCCTCGAGGCCGGCCGGGGCGCGCGAGCCGGGCGTAGCTTGACAGCAGCGATGTCGGCGCTCGAGCCACCCCGGCTACCGGTTCGCGCTCGCCGGCCGGCCGGCCCGCCCGCCGCTGCGGCTCCGGGTCCCGGCGGCTCGGCTCGGTTCGGGCCCTCAAGGTGCCCCCCCGGCTGGACTGGGAGTTCGAAGGCGCCCCGGGCGTGTCGGTCCGGAGCCCAGCAGCCCGGCAGGAGCGTCTTTGTGTGGGAGGAGACGGGCCGACACCCCGGACCCGCTCGGCTCGGGAGAGGAGGAGGAGGAGGAGGAGGAGCGGGGGGGGGGGGGGGATGAAGAAGCCGGCGGGCGGGTCTGGGGTGCCCCCCGCGCCCCCCGGCCGCCGTGCGCACGGAGCCCCGACCCGGCAGTGCGAAAGAGGAAGCGGAGCTGCTGCGGGGAGGAGGAGGAGGAAGAGGAGGAGGAGGGGGGGCGCGACTGTCTCCTCTCTCGTCCTCCCGCCGTCTCCCCCGCGGCTCGGTTGCCCTCGGACCCCGGTTCAAGTCCACCCCCGCTCCCCGTTGTTCTCCCGGGGGAGACCCGGTCCCCCCGATCCGCCGGCTGGCGCGCAGGTGGCGGATGACGCCGCAGTTTTCGAGCGGAGGAAGAGGGGGAGACCGCCATCAGACCCGGGTCTGTTGTCTTTATTCTGTCAGTTGAAACACTGCTGGCAGCCCGGCCGCGCCCCGGCGGGAGCAGAACCGCTCGGGAGACTCGGGGCGTTTCCGCCGCCGGCGGCCCGAGGGGCCCGGGGCCCCTGAGGCCCGTGTGGCTGAACCCGCTCTCGAGTCTTGGTGAAAATGAAAATCTCCTGTCGCATCTCCGGCTTCCGACAGCGGAGGGACCCAGAGATACCGTTAACCGTCTCGCACGAGCAGGATTTGAATCTCTCTCGCTGACACACGCGCCCTTTTTTGGTCAAACCGGGAGGCGAGCGCGCGCGCGCGCGCCTGTCTGTTTGCGAGCGAGCGCGAGCGCGCGCGCGGGGTGGGAATCGGAGCATGAGGAAGTGCTGCCGCAGTATCGCGAGTGTTTTCCTGTATCGCGCGAGTTCGCGCAGGAGGGGGAGAGCAAGTGGCGGGTCTGCGATCTGGGCCGGGCTGGGCCGGCGGCGGGAAGCCCAGCTGCTGTGTCGACCAGGAGGAGCAGAGACCCCCAGAGGGGGTCTGCTGCTCTGGGGGCCGGGCTGTTCTGTTCAGACTGAGTTCTGGCTGGGTTCTGCTCAGTTCTGCTGCAGCTGTTAGACCGGGAGGACAGCTGGGCCTGTGGTTCAGGTCCGGTCCTGTTAGACCGGAAGGACAGCTGGGTTCTGTAAGACTGGGAGGACAGCTGGGCCTGTGGTTTAGGTCCGGTCCGGTCCGGTCCTGTCAGACCAGGAGGACAGCTGGGCCTGTGGTTTAGGTCCGGTCCGGTCCTGTCAGACCAGGAGGACAGCTGGGCCTGTGGTTTAGGTCCGGTCCGGTCCTGTCAGACCAGGAGGACAGCTGGGCCTGTGGTTCGGGTCCGGTCCTGTCTGAGCGGGAGGACAGCTGGGCCTGTGGTTCGGGTCCGGTCCTGTTAGACCGGAAGGACAGCTGGGTTCTGTAAGACTGGGAGGACAGCTGGGCCTGTGGTTTAGGTCCGGTCCGGTCCTGTCTGAGCGGGAGGACAGCTGGGCCTGTGGTTTAGGTCCGGTCCGGTCCTGTCAGACCGGGAGGACAGCTGGGCCTGTGGTTCGGGTCCGGTCCTGCCTGACCGGCTGGTGCAGGAGCATTGTGGGGTCTCTGTCTGATCCCGCGCTCGGCCCCCGCAGACCTCCGGCGTGACCGTGACGGACGACGTCATCATGGTGTTCAACGAGATGAAGGTGCGCAAGGCGCAGGCGGGCGAGGAGGAGAAGCGGCGGAGGAAGAAGGCGGTGCTCTTCTGCCTCAGCGAGGACAAGAAGCACATCGTGCTGGAGGAGGGGCGCGAGATCCTGCTGGGCGAGGTGGGCACCACCATCGACGACCCCTACCTGCACTTCGTCAAGATGCTGCCGCCCGACGACTGCCGCTACGCGCTGTACGACGCCACGTACGAGACCAAGGAGACCAAGAAGGAGGACCTGGTCTTCATCTTCTGGTGAGGGAGGGGGGTGTGTGCGTGACGCGTGGGGATGTGTGTCACTGGTGGGAGGGGGGGTGTGTGTGTGCGTGGCGTGAGGGTGGGAGGGGGGTGTGTCTGTGGCGTGAGGGGGGTGTGTCTAAGGCTGCCCTTCTGTGCTGCAGGGCGCCAGAGAGTGCCCCGCTGAAGAGTAAGATGATCTACGCCAGCTCCAAGGACGCCATCAAGAGAAAGTTCACAGGTGAGCAGGAGGGCAGCAGCCTGGCGGTGCTCTGACCGTGGGCTGCTGGGAGGGGCCTCTGGACGAGTGGGAGGGGCCTCTGGACCAGTGGGAAGGGCTCAGAGGTCAGGGGTGGGTGAGGTTATGGTGCCGTTTCCCTCACAGGGCTTGTGTACTTGTCGAAACACTGACGAGCGCCTCCCATCTCTACCCCCCCTCCCTCGCAGGCATCAAGCACGAGTGGCAGGTAAACGGTTTGGAGGACATCAAGGACCGACGCACCCTGGCCGAGAAGCTGGGCGGCGCCTCCGTCATCTCCCTGGAGGGGAGCCCTGTATAAATCGAGGCCCAGGCTTCTCCGGGGCCTCCGCTCACTGCAGGCCTGGCTGTCCATTCCGCGGGGGGGTGGGGGGGGCAGGGGAGGGGGGGACAGGGAGGGGGGAGTGCTTTCGGCCTCCCCCCCCCGCCACCCCCCAGAGTCACTCGGTTTCATTTTCAAAACAAGAAGTCTACAGGACACGCTCAAAAGATAAAAAAAAACAAAACAAAACCAGATGAAGGAAATTAAAATAGATTATTACTCTCGCCTTTCTGCTTTTCTCGCTAAAGCTGATGTTGGGGAATTCTGGGGCCCGATGCGAACGAGCTCTGCGAGGAGCCGGGGTGTCGATCAGACTCGGGGAACGGGGTGACTTGTGGGGGGCGCTGGTCTGCTGGCGGCGACCTGCTCAGCAGCTGAGCCCTCACAGGTCCGACCCATTCCAGCTGGGAGTTGATCCATATTTGTTTTTCAGTCTGTTTCCTTTGCCATTTCCATGCTGTAACATTATTTAAGTGAAGCATTCCTTGGAGAGAGAGGGGGGGTAACGAAGGCGGGGAGAAGCTTGTGCCTGGGCCCAAGGCAGCAGCAGCAGACTGGAGAACAGGAAGTCTGTGTTGTTTTTGTATCGTCTCGTATCTAATAAAAAGCACTAAACTTTCCCGTTGTCTGCGAGTCTTCCTTCACCGGGCCCTGGGGGGGCGCTGTAGCTGGGGTCCTGGTCTCCTTGCCGTCGCCGCCCCCGCGCTGGTGGCGTGTCCTGGGTCCTCGGGCTGGTGGGGGGCCTGGGGAGGTGGGGGCTGGTCCAGCTGCAGTCTGCAGAGCTCCACCTGCTGGTGTGTGAGGGAATCGCACCATGAGGAAGAACTGCTGGAGTCTGCGGTACTGCAGCAGGGAGATGAAAACCTGGCTGGTTATAGCTGGTGCTGTAGCGCCCTCTTGTGGAGCCTTAAGATATTGCATGTTTAACTTGCTGAGGGCTGCTGTTGCTGTATTGCTGAATCGCTCTGCTGGTGCCTGTGGGGGGGGGTGACTCAAGCCCAAAGGGGCAGACCATGGGCTGGGAGGGCTGCTCAGTGTGTCTGAGGGTTCCCTGGGTCTCTGCAAAGCAGCAGTGCCTGAAGAGGGGGGGGGGGAAGCTGGTAAATTCTTCCAGTACAGGTAGGCTGGCCAGCAGGGACCTGGGCTGGACAGCCCTGTTCTGGACACACTGACCCTCTAGGACAGGGACTGGATAGCCCTGTTGTCAGTCTTCACAGCACACAGAATCTGAGGCCAGTTTCAGGAGCCGACATCACGCAGCCTGCAGGGAGGTGATGCAGATGCAGTTCTTGTCTGAAAGCGTCATGTTCTGTGGAAAAAAAGGTGGAACTGATCAAAATGTGTTGCCACGTCTCAGTCTGATCCGCTCCAGGTGTGACAGTGCTGTCAGACTCCCAGTGCGCAGCAGTCTGATCCGCTCCAGGTGTGACAGTGCTGTCAGTCAGACTCCCAGTGCGCAGCAGTCTGATCCGCTCCAGGTGTGACAGTGCTGTCAGTCAGACTCCCAGTGCGCAGCAGTCTGATCCGTTCCAGGAGTGTACAGTATACAGATCCTGGGTAATACCTCTAGCATGTAACTCCTGTGCTTCATCTGTGTAATTTGCGTAATAATCTGTTATTGATTTCAGAAGCTGACTTTCTGGCTCTGCGGGGCGAGTCTGCACTCGCCGGAGCCGCCGTGCGCGGGTGCTCTCCCAGGCCCTCCCTCCTCTCCTAACGGTATCCCGCCTCCCGTGTACCGGCCTGTCTGGACCCGCCCGGACCTGCCCAGAATGTAACAGTCAGGGCACCCGAGGAGCAGGCAGGGCCGCTGGGCCGCGCCGTGTCAGGCCTGTGCAGGCGGAGAGGACCGGAAGCAATGGTTCCCGCTGGCAGTGATGAGTGGAGTTCGCGCTGGCGGAGGGCACTGCAATGACACGGACCCCCCAGCAGGAGGAGCTCTTTCCCCGGACATGGCTCGCAGGCCTGCAGTGGAGCTGCGCAGCTGAGGGTTCCAGTCCTCACCTCTGCGCAGGCGAGCTCTGTTGGGGGGGGGGGTGGTCTTGTCACGCACCTGTGCGCAGACACACGGTTTGCTGTCTGTCTTCCTTGTGCAGTTTCGGGCAACTGCAGGCAGGTCAGGAGAGGAAGCCTGAGAGGCTCTCAGCCCCTGCTGCTCCTGCCTCACAGGTCCAACCAGTTCACTTACAGACAGCCACTCTGACTGTACCCCCCAACCCGGACTGCATCTCTACACACAGCAGAGCACAGCGCAGTAGAGCCCAGTGAGATCAGGGTAAAAGCGCAGTACAGTGCAGTAGAGCCCAGTGAGATCGGGTTATAAGCACAGTACAGCGCAGTAGAGCCCAGGGAGATAAGGGTAAATGCACAGTACAACACAGTAAAGCCCAGTGAGATCAGGTAAAAGCACAGTACAAAACAGTAAAGCCCAGTGAGATCAGGGTAAAAGCACAGTACAGCGCAGTAGAGCCCAGTGAGATCAGGGTAAAAGCACAGCACAGTACAGCACAGTAAAGCCCAGTGAGATCAGGGTAAAAACACAGTACAGTGCAGTAGAGCCCAGTGAGATCAGGGTAAAAGCACAGTACAGCGCAGTAGAGCCCAGGGTAAAAGCACAGTACAACACAGTAAAGCCCAGTGAGATCAGGGTAAAAGCACAGTACAGCGCAGTAGAGCCCAGTGAGATTGGCAGTGCTGGAAGTTTGCTGGAACCGCAGGGTGAAACCAGGGTAAAGTTAAGGGAATAATGGTAAGAATTCTGTACAGACACAAGGCTGTTGTCCTGCTATGTGCAGCGAGTAAGATCTGCAGTGTGCGCTACCACTGCTTGTGTAACATCGTCTGGTGACGTCTTGC
Organism: Atractosteus spatula; assembly: GCF_055471065.1. Taxonomy (NCBI): domain Eukaryota; kingdom Metazoa; phylum Chordata; class Actinopteri; order Semionotiformes; family Lepisosteidae; genus Atractosteus; species Atractosteus spatula. The sequence continues at coordinate 867,202 of NW_028296641.1, forward strand.
TGTATAAAGGCCCAGGGAGCGTCAGACTGGCAGGACCAGCAGGGGGCGCCGCCACAGGCACGCGAGGAATGTCTTGATGGGTGTGGCTGAACCAGTTCTTCACCTGAGGTTATTAATAGAGCAGAAATAGCCACAGAAAGAGACACACACGATGCACAAACACACACAGTGACAAACACGCACTGAGACGCATCGATGCACAAACACACACTGCTGCATAAACACGCACTGAGAAACACACACCGAGGCAGATACAGGTTTTTGTGGAGTTCCCCTGCAGGCCCAGGTGCCTCAGCAGCTCTTACTGACCCAGACCAGGTCAGTTCTGTACAGCCCAGGTCCTAACGGTGCCCCCGGACCTGAGAGCTAAGAGCTGTGCCCTCCTAACCCGATGCCAATGTGCTGTCCTGTGGACCCGCAGACAGAAACTGCTCTGCTGCACAGACAGCTGTTGGCAGGCAAGGCAGCTGCGCAGACAACGCAGGCAGCGCAGCCAGACGGCCCCAGTGGGATGTTTTTGGAGGACCCTGACACAGCAGAGCTGTGAGCAGCAGTGATGCAGCAGGTCTGTCCTGTCCCTGCGGTGAAAGAGGTGGGACAGGAGGCAGAGTAACACAGGACTGATCCAACAGCATTCCTGATGTACATACTGACACAGAGACACACACTGACATGCACTGACACTGACACGCACTATCACACACACTGACACAGACACACACACTGACACAAACACACACTGACAGACACAGACGCAGAGAGACACAGACAACAAACACTAATACACACTGACACACACTGTCACACAGTGACACAGCTGTATAGTGCTGTACTGTTATACCACCAAACTATCAGATTACAGACTCATACAGGGAGGGTATTGCTAATGTTGTTCTGCCAGCCGGAAAATATCCCAGAGGATTTGCATAGGAAGCCCAGAGATAAGGAAGCTGTCACAGCACACAGGAAGAGCTGAGCTGTCCTGGTCTCAGTCCCCATGCTGGGCTGTCAGAATCCTGCAAGCTGGGTTAGGCCAGTACCCACTGTGCACTCACACATGGTGAAGAGAGCAATGAAATACACCTCCCACCTCAAAACCAGATCAGAACTCCTTTCACCACAAGGCCCTGCTGAGCCAAGAGCTGAGCCCAAAACAGAGCCCCCTGAGCCAGCTGGTCCTGAGGCTCACTGTCCTGAGCCACACCGACACCAGCCAGCCTCAGGACAGCACTGCTAGAGCACCACAACCCAGACTCCACCACATCACAGCACAATACACACAACACACAACCAGCCTCAGGACAGCACTGCTAGAGCACCACAACTCAGACTCAAGCACATCACAGCACAATACACAACACACAACCAGCCTCAGGACAGCACTGCTAGAGCACCACAACCCAGACTCCACCACATCACAGCACAATTCACACAACACACAACCAGCCTCAGGACAGCACTGCTAGAGCACCACAACTCAGACTCAAGCACATCACAGCACAATACACAACACACAACCAGCCTCAGGACAGCACTGCTAGAGCACCACAACTCAGACTCAAGCACATCACAGCACAATACACAACACACAACCAGCCTCAGGACAGCACTGCTAGAGCACCACAACTCAGACTCAAGCACATCACAGCACAAGACAAATAACACTGGGACACACACACAACTATAACACAAATGCAATGACAACACTCACTGCCCAGGAACCTAGCCAGGTTAGATACAGCAAGGGCAAACAGACCCTGATGAAGTACAGGTTCAGTGACCTCAGCCTCGACATAGACAGTGGACACAGGCAGACCTGGCTGCTCAGAGAGGACAGGCTCAGTGACCACAGCCTGGACACAGACACTGGACACAGGCAGACTTGGCTGCTCAGAGAGGACAGGCTCAGTGACAACAGTCTGGACACAGACACTGGACACAGGCAGACCTGGCTGTCCAGAGAGGACAGGCTCAGTGACCACAGCCTGGACACAGACACTGGACACAGGCAGACCTGGCTGCTCAGAGAGGACAGGCTCAGTGACCACAGGCAGGGGAGAGGGGTAGCAGGAGAGAAAGATGGGGCAGAGAAGGAGAGAACAGAGGACTCGCTCTGCCCAAACTGCCCTGACTGTTCTCTCCACATGCCTGTCACACCACCTACTCAACAGTAACAGCAGCAGTAGTGTCTGCACCCACCGCTCCCACTGCACCCTCTCTCCATGACTGTGAGGCACCTCTCAGGCTGCACCAGCGGTCCTGCAGCACTCTGGAGACACAGCTGGACTCTGCTGGACACTGCAGTAACAGCAGCAGTAGTGATATCGGTCCTGACACCAGTAGTGATATCAACATTAACAACAGCAGTAGTGATATTAGTAGTGATATCGGTCGTGACACCAGCAGTAGTGATATTAGTAGTGATATCGGTCGTGACACCAGTAGTGATATCAACAGTAACAGCAGCAGTAGTGATTTCAGTAGTGATATCAACAGTAATAACATTAGTGATTTCGGTAGTGATATCGGTCGTGACACCAGTAGTGATTTCAGTTGTGATATCGGTCGTGACACCAGTAGTGATATCAACAGTAACAGCAGGGCCTGACTTCCTGGGACTTCTGTGACAGACACTAACCCCTCGAGCTTCGTTCGTCTGGCCAGTAAGATGTGAAGATGCAGCCAAATGCTGTCGACCTGCGCTGCCATGGGGACACTTAAAAGCCACAGCTTCACCCCAGAGCCCAGCCGTGTCCGAAGAGCCGGAACGCCGGGACGGGGGAATGTGCTTGGGCAGGTTCAGGCTCGGCAGAGGGAATGGAAGGGGTTTCTCGGAAACGGAGAGTCATTCCACAGGTGGGCAGGGCGCTGAGGCATGCAGGTAACACGAGTGGACGGGCGGCTCTGACAGGTGTCAGTCTCGGAATGATCCTGCGGCAGGGCCAGTCCAACCGGCTGCACCGGGGACTCGGAGAGAGAGACAGGAGCAGCAGCAGGAGGAGAGAGATAAGAGAGCCTGGACACAGGCAGACCTGGCTGCCCAGAGAGGACAGGCTGTCCTCCCACTGCCAGCGGGGAGAAACAGAGACAGAGGTGCGCTTCCTACTGCACTGTGACAGATACTCTGGGATTGGACAAACATTCTTGCCCAAATTTACACAGCTAATCCCAGAATTCCCACACCTGCCAGAATCACAACGGGTCCCCATCCTACTGGGAGAGGGAGGAGGGAACTCAGTGGAACTGGTAGCCCAGTGTGTGATCTCCTGTCCCAGCCTGAGGAACAGTGAGTCTGTCTCCCAGTAATGCTCCATGTGTCTATATGAAAATATCTCATGGCTGTGTCTTTATTGTAAATGTCTGTAGATTGTTGTTTATGTTAATTGTATTTGTTTTGCTTTGGCAACGCTTATCGTACTCACCGGTCATGCCAATAAAGCACCTTGAACTGAACTGTACTGAATACAGAGAGGAGAGAGGAGAGAGGAGAGAGGAGGAGAGAGTGACAGGAGCAGCAGGAGGAAGAACCCCCAGTGCTATCCAGGCCTGCGGGATTCCGGGTTCGAGCCAGAGGTTGGGACTGATTCCAGCCACTGTCCTTGTTTGTCCTGTAGGGCCTCGAACCCTCCCCTCGCTGCTCCTAGCGTGTTTCCACTTCCCCGACCTCTGACCTCTGACCTGCATTTTGTCAGTGATGTCAGTCCGCTAGCAGCTGGATTCACTGTTCTGATCCGGTGCGCCCCGCCCTGGTGCTGAAGCCCGGCCTAGTCCATACTGCACTGGGGCTGAGGCCCGACCCAAACTGCACTGGGGCGCAGTCCTGGGGTGGTTGGGTTTCCTGGGGTGCTGGACTGTAGTCGGACTGCGCTCTCACTGGCTCCCCTGAGTCTCTCTGTTCACACTCCCCTTCGAAATCCCCATTGTCACACTAACGAGCCCCCAGCCCCCCTTCAGGAGCCCAGACAGGCGTCTCCACCCGACTACCTGCAAATCAGTGCGTGTGTCCAACAGAACCACCAGACCAGCTGTCCTCCCAGTCCGACTGGACCTGAACCACCAGACCCGCTGTCCTCCCAGTCTAACAAGACTGGACCAGAACAACTGGACCAGCTGTCCTCCCAGTCCGACTGGACCTGAACCACTGGACCAGCTGTCCACCCGGTCTAACAAGACTGGACCAGAACAACTGGACCAGCTGTCCTCCCAGTCCGACTGGACCTGAACCACTGGACCAGCTGTCCTCCCGCTCTAAGACTGGACCAGAACAAGCGGACCAGCTGTCCTCCCAGTCCGACTGGACCTGAACCACCGGACCAGCTGTCCACCCGGTCTAACAAGACTGGACCAGGTGTCTCTCACCAGTAAAGCTGTACTGGTAGCCAGTATCAGGCTGGCTGCCCTGGTCCACCCGTCCTGCGCTGTGCTGCGCTGTGCTGTGCTGTTAATCGACACAATCAGCCTGGCTTGTTATTCGTTTCCTTTCTCTCCGGGAGGGACAGGCTGGAATGCAGACTCGGGGAGAGGCACGCCCCTGTGTGAGGCGCCGGAGGATCTCGGGAACGTTCGGGGGGTACAGTGCTCCCCAAGAAGAAGGCTCCACAGCCGAAACATTTCCTTTGGTCTCTGTTCACCTGTACTAGTTCCTGTGGATTGAGAGACCGTTGCTGACACTCACTCACTCACTCACTCACTCACTCACCCCCAGACACAGGGACAGGGGCTGGATGGCTGAGAGAGCCCAGCCAGCGACACACGGCATTAAAGTCCCCTGGGTCTGGTAGACGGGACAGCCACGCTGCAGGCTGCCGGACAGCTGGACAGACATACTGATCAACAGGTCCCCCCGCAGGGAGAGTCCGAGTCCGAGAGGCTGCAGCGCCGCACACGGACACGCAGGACCGCGTACAGACACACCGAGAGGCGCTCAGTCCCGCGGGCATTCTGGGGGGGGGGAGACAGCAGAGTTGTGGGTGCGCAGTGTGGGCGAGGACACCTACCAAACCAGTCGGCACCTGAGGTTTTTTGTTCGTTTTCAATTTAAAGGCCCGTTTCCTCCTTCTCCTCCTCCTCCCCCCCCTCTCTCTCTCCCAGCACTGTGACAAACCGGTCCGACAGGTAACTCAAATAGGAGGTTGTCACCGTTATTTCTGGACGCATGCGCCATACCGCCTTCGTTCCTGGCGAATTTTACCTGCCGGCAGCTGCCTGTGCTTTTCAATAGGCTCCCTGCCGCCCTGCGCTCCGTTAGCGAGCAGGTAACAGGCAGCCCGCCTCTCCGCTCGCCGGTCCCAGGTGCTGCGTTTCGGTCTCTTTTCTCATAACAAAGGGGCTGGCTGGAGATTTCGCTGCTTTGAAACTCTTTGCAGAGACGGCGGACGAGCAGAGAACAAACGCGAAGCAGCGCACGACCCGAACGCACAAGCAGAGGGAGAAGTCGGAGAAGATTTCTCTTCTGAAGAAAAGTTTCTCTTGCGTCCGGCTCCCTCGCCCTGTCTCACCCGGGCAGGTTAGGTGGGATCGCTTTCACCTGGCGGCGCCAGCGAGGGACGGAGAGGGCACAGACGGAAACGTTACCTCAACATGCCCAGAGCCTTTCTCGTCAAGAAGCCCTGCGTCTCCCCGGGCAAGAGGAACTGGAGCGACCTGCCCGACGACGAGCGGGGGGAGATCTACATCCCGGGTGAGCTCCCCGAAACCCCTCCTGCCCCGACACGAGCCCCCGCGCCCCCGCGAGCCGGCGGTGCGACCTTCAGACCCGGGACACTTCCTCCTGGAGAGCCGGGGAGCTGAGCGCCGCTGCCTTCGGGTTTTGAGACGCAGTCGCGTCCGAGCAAACGGATTTACACGTCGTTTTTCCGGACGATTTGACCAAACAGCTCCCTTCGGCGTTGCGCGGCGTGTGTGCGGCTGGGACTTCACCAGCCACACTTTAACAGAAGCTCACCTAACGGAATGCGATAGCTGTACCTAAGCTTTACTGCCGAGATCCAGCTACCGGGTGTTTTTAGACGTATTCGCCAGCTTTTACGCCAGCAGTTGTTTCAGGGGCAATACGATTGTATGATTCGATGTGAGAAAGACTGTTGACTCCGAAGCGAGCGGTTGTGAGTGACTAGGCGAAGGCCCGCTTCTTTCTCGATTCCTGATCACTTTTCCAAAGTTATTTACAGCGACTTCCTTGAGCACCCGGGCGGGAGATGGGGGGGGCTGTGTGCGTCACCGCGGCGCGCAGAAACACCTGAACTACACGGTAACACACCTTGATAAGGAAACCCGCCACCGCAGAGGGGGCGCACGGCCGCCCCCCCGGCACTCAGCCCCATTGTTCCCAGCGCAGGAGTCCCGGCTGGTTAATGTTTATAGTGTAAACGCTATAGGGACATAACGGGCTCGGAGAGCGAGCCTCCCTTAGCAAACACCAGGGTGCAGATTGCGCCGGGCGCAGGGCTCCTGCCGGCTCCCTGCTCCTCTGTCTCGCGTTCCCCCGGTTCCGACCGCGCGCGGGCTCGGTTCGGCCAGGCGGGTGTCTCTGACCCCGGACTCAAAGCAGGGGGGGTGGGCGACATTGCGGCTGTTTTCTTCGTTGTTTTGAGCTAGTGTATTATAGCTTGTCGCAGTTTCCTACATTGTTGGTGTGTTTATACCGCAGTTTATTACAGTGTGTTATAGTGTACCACAGTTAGAAAACAGATTACTACAGTATGTCATAGTGCATTGCTGAATATACCACAGTTTACTGCAGCGTGGTACAGTACACTGTTTACTACAGTGTGTTATAGTGTACTACAGTATATACCACAGTTTAACACAGTGTGTTATACTTTATACAGTAGATCCCACAGCTTGTGTTGTCTGCAGGGCTGTGTGTGTTGTCTGTAGAGTTGTGTGTTCTGTACCGTTACACACTGTATGACAAGATCTGGTCATTTGCAAGAGGATTTGCAAATCGTCTGATTTACTGCGGGCTTTGTCAACAAACAAATTCCCTCTTGTTTTCTAGCTACAACTGTAGAGGTGATAAACGCACTGTGACAGCCTGCACAAGCTCATTATTAATCAGAAAGAGTAGTGAGGACTATGGTGTACTGTAGTGTTGGACAACCACACTGTACTGCAAGGCACTGTGTTGTGTAGCTGTGCTGTGTGTTTATAGTGTGGTGTGTCATGTGTTTATAGTATGTTATGTAGCTGTGCTGTGTGTCTGTGGTGTGTTGTGTAACTGTACTGTGTTTCTGGAGTCTGTTGTGGAGCTGTGCTGTGTTGTGGAGCTGTGCTGTTTCTGCAGTGTGTTTTGTGTCTGTGCTGTGTAGCTGTGCTGTGTTGTGGAGCTTTGCTGTGTTTCTGCAGTGTGTTTTGTGTCTTTGCTGTGTAGCTGTGCTGTGTTGTGTAGCTGTACTGTGTGTCTGTGCTGTGCTTCTGCAGTGTGTTTTGTGTCTGTGCTGTGTTGTGTAGCTGTGCTATGATGTGTGTCTGTGTTGTGTAGCTGTACTGTGTAGCTATGCTGTGTTGTGTAGCTGTGCTATGATGTGTGTCTGTGCTGTGTTGTGTAGCTGTACTGTGTAGCTATGCTGTGTTGTGTGTCTGTGCTGTGTTGTGTAGCTGTACTGTGTAGCTATGCTGTGTTGTGTAGCTGTGCTATGATGTGTGTCTGTGCTGTGTTGTGTAGCTGTGCAGAACTGCTATGCAGCTGGTAGCTCTGGCTCAGCAGGTCTGACCTGCAGAGCTGCAGTAAACTGACTCTCTCACGTCAACAAAGGGACAATAGTGCTGCCCCACCCTGGATTGCTAACGGGGGAGGGGGGTAAATAAAGCAACCAGCCTCCTACAAGGAGCCCCCCCTTTCCCCCACTCTGTCAGCACAGCCTCACCCGCTGTGTACTGGACTGGACTGTACTCTACTGTACTGTGTAGTACTCCCCCATAGTATACTGTACTCTACTGTACTGTGTGGTACTCCCCATACTGTACTGCACTGTACTCTACCGTACTGTGTAGTACTCCCCCATAGTATACTGTACTGCACTGTACTCTACTGTACTGTACTGTACTCTACTGTACTGTGTGGTACTCCCCATACTGTACTGCACTGTACTCTACTGTACTGTGTAGTACTCCCCCATAGTATATTGTACTTTACTGTACTCCCCATACTGTACTGTACTCTACTGTACTGTGTGGTACTCCCCACACTGTACTGTACTCTACTGTACTGTGTAGTACTCCCCCATAGTATACTGTACTCTGTTGTACTGTACTTCCACAAACTGTACTGAGCTGTACTGTGCTGAGCTTTACTGTGCTCCAGGGTACCATACTCCCTCATACTGCGCTGAGCTGTGCTCCTCTGTACTGTGCTCCAGGGTACTGTACTCCCTCATACTGCGCTGAGCTGTGCTCCTCATGTCTGTCCTGGACACTGCCTGTGTCTGGGACTGTCTGTCCCTCAGAAGGAGCTGGTGGAGTCTGCAGTTGAAGCCCCCTGCCACTGCAGCAGCTGTGTCTGACCCTGTGTGTCTCCACAGTTTCACTGGGCGTCTCTGCCTGCTTGGAGGAGTCGGAGGCCAGCCCAGCGGAGTCGGCCCTGTGCCTGTCCACGCGCCCCCCCCACACCCCTGCACTGCCACATGCCGCCGAGCTGCCGTCCTGCACAGCGCAGGGCACAGGTCAGAGTTCAGAGGTCAATGGCAGCTGCTTGAAGAAGACCACCTATGTGCGGTCCAAAATGAAGGTAAGCAGAAGGATAGTGACCAGCACCCTTCTCCAGTGTCCAGTCAGTCAGTGTGTCTCTATGAACCCCTCTCTCTCAGTGCAGTGTTCATGTACTGGAGTGTCCAGTCAGTGTGTCTGTATGAACCCCTCTCTCTCAGTGCAGTGTTCATGTACTGGAGTGTCCAGTCAGTGTGTGTGTATTAACCCCTCTTTCTCTCTCAGTGCAGTGGTAATGTACTGGAGTGTCCAGTCAGTGTGTCTGTATGAACCCCTCTCTCTCTCAGGGCAGTGTTCATGTACTGGAGTGTCCAGTCAGTGTGTCTGTATGAACCCCTCTCTCTCTCTCTCAGTGCAGTGTTCATGTACTGGAGTGTCCAGTCAGTGTGTCTGTATGAACCCCTCTCTCTCTCAGTGCGGTGTTAATGTACTGGAGTGTCCAGTCAGTGTGTATGTATGAACCCCTCTCTCTCTCAGTGCAGTGTTCATGTACTGGAGTGTCCAGTCAGTGTGTCTGTATTAACCCCTCTCTCTCTCAGGGCAGTGTTCATGTACTGGAGTGTCCAGTTAGTGTGTCTGTATGAACCCCTCTCTCTCTCAGGGCAGTGTTCATGTACTGGAGTGTCCAGTCAGTGTGTCTGTATTAACCCCTCTCTCTCTCAGTGCAGTGTTCATGTACTGGAGTGTCCAGTTAGTGTGTCTGTATGAACCCCTCTCTCTCTCTCTCAGTGCAGTGTTCATGTACTGGAGTGTCCAGTCAGTGTGTCTGTATGAACCCCTCTCTCTCTCAGTGCAGTGTTCATGTACTGGAGTGTCCAGTCAGTGTGTGTGTATGAACCCCTCTCTCTCTCAGTGCAGTGTTCATGTACTGGAGTGTCCAGTCAGTGTGTCTGTATGAACCCCTCTCTCTCTCAGTGCAGTGTTCATGTACTGGAGTGTCCAGTCAGTGTGTCTGTATGAACCCCTCTCTCTCTCTCTCAGTGCAGTGTTCATGTACTGGAGTGTCCAGTCAGTGTGTGTGTATGAACCCCTCTCTCTCTCAGTGCGGTGTTCATGTACTGGAGTGTCCAGTCAGTGTGTCTGTATGAACCCCTCTCTCTCTGCCAGGTGACAACAGGTGAGCCGCCCTCAGGTGAGCTCTTCACCTGTCAGGTGTGTCAGAAGAGCTTTCAGTTTCAACGGATGCTGAATCGACACATGAAGTGTCACAACGACAGCAAGAGACACCTGTGCAATTATTGTGGGAAGGGTTTCAACGACACCTTCGACCTGAAGAGACATGTCCGCACACACACAGGTGAGCCCGGGCAGCACACACTGGACAGCACTACCTCGCTCCATTGGGACACACACACAACACACACTGGACAGCACTACCTCACTCCACTGGGACACACACACAACACACACTGGACAGCACTACCTCACTCCACTGGGACACACACACAACACACACTGGACAGCACTACCTCACTCCACTGGGACACACACACAACACACACTGGACAGCACTACCTCACTCCACTGGGACACACACTGGACAGCACTACCTCGCTCCACTGGGACACACACTGGACAGCACTACCTCACTCCACTGGGACACCCACACAACACACACTGGACAGCACTACCTCACTCCACTGGGACACACACTGGACAGCACTACCTCGCTCCACTGGGACACACACACAACACACACTGGACAGCACTACCTCACTATACTGGCTGGGGCAGTGGGATCTCTGGCTGGGGCAGTGGGATCTAACGTCTGCTCCCTCTTCCCCAGGCGTCCGGCCCTATAAGTGCAGCCAGTGTGAGAAGGCGTTCACGCAGCGCTGCTCGCTGGAGTCCCACATGAAGAAGATCCATGGCGTCACCCAGCAGTACGCCTACAAGGAGCGGCGCAGCAAGCTGTACGTGTGCGAGGACTGCGGCTACACCGCCTCCACGCAGGACTCCCTGCTGCAGCACCTGCACGACGCGCACCCCCACAGCCCGCTGCTGCGCAAGACCACCGCCAAGAGGCTGGCGGGCGGCCTGCACTGCGGCTCGCCCCTGCAGAGCGACGACGAGCCGCAGCCCTGAGCGCGGCCGGGGGGGAGCCCCAGCCTCCGGGCAGGACGCCTCTCGCTCCGACGGACCCGCCCGGATGCTGCTCCCGGCTCTGTCCTGCTGGAAGGTGAAGGCCGCTGCTCCCCGCGTCCTCGCCCTCTGGCTCCGAGCTCCGCGGCCACAGAAGCTCAAACACCACCCGAAACTCGAGGGGGGAGAGAGTCACCCCAGCCCAGGCCCTGAGCGTCAGCGGAGCCGGCTGTCTGTCACACTAGATACTGCGATCCATTCAGTACAGAACAGATCCCGAGACTGGGACTGGAAGTGGGCACGGGAAATGTTTTTATTTGTTTTTAAATGAAAGTGTCTTGTATGCTGTGCCTGCCCTGTGTGGAATTGCTGTGTCTGAGTCGGCGCCGTGCAGATACAGGGGTCCCTGTCCCCCGAAAGAGCCCTGGGTGACCTAGGGCAGAGCAATGCTGTGTTCTTGACTCCTGGCAGAGGGCTGGATTTGTCTGAGTTGGGGGCTCCATGAGTCTGCGATTCTACCCGACTGCAGCGACTCTGGAGATACCGGGAGAAGTTAATGCTTCCTTGAGATCCCTCTGAGCCTCCAGAGGGAAATGCTGAACTGAACTGTGGCTGGACCTCGGGGACCTCAGGCTGGGGAGTAGCAGCAAACCCGGCTGTCGCTGTAGCAGCAGGAGTCACTGTGGTGGCAGCAGTGGGATCAACTGTAGCAGATAAAACCTGAAATGCAGAAACCTGCTCAGTTTTCTGGTGCCATATAGAATATATCCCAGAGATCCTGTTGTTCAAGCTTTCTGCTTTGATGCATGTGGTAGCAGAAAAAGAAGTAATAATTATTCTGAACAAAAAAAAACATTATTCTTTCCAAGACTCCCTGTGCAAAGCAGTGTGAACCATGCCATGTTTTACAGAGAATATAGTTGCTTCTACGTGCGTTTTGAACAATGGTGGTAAAACCTGGAGTGGATTAGACTGCTGTGCACGAGGAGTCTGGCTGATAACACTGCAGATCCTGGAGTGGATTAGATTGCTGTGCAATGGGAGTCTTATTGACAACACTGTATTTTTATTGGAGTTTTATGTGTAATGTTTTGTACAGTTGAAAAACGATGGCAGTAATTCAGATATTCCCTGGAAAGTGTATATTCCTTATTTATCAAGGTGAAATGTGTTTACCAGGAATGGGAAGGTGGTGCTGTTTTTCTATGTGTGGATTTGTGCAAAGCACTGTGCTCAGAGGCGTGGGTGGGTGGCTGGGGCGGGGCAGCGGGAGTGGGGGGCAGACAGAGCTGTACAATATTAAAGAGGGGTCCAGGGCCCTGGCCAGTCCTTCCACGTGTTTACTCTCAGTTTTTATTCATTGCTCACTACTGTCGTATTCCAGGAGATGGGGAGGGAGGGAGAGAGGGGTAGAAATGGAGAAGGGAACAGAAGCAGAGAGACCTGATCCCAGCTCCTCTAACTGTTCCCGAGAGTAGCGGATTCCTGAGGCGTGCTCCGTCTTGCCCAGGGAATTCAGAGCGAGCTGCCCAACGTCTTCCCTTCCCTCCTGGTGCTCTAACAGAATCCTGCTGGATACAGAGGGATGAAACAGGGTACAGTGACACTCACACACTCTCTCACACACGCACACACACACTCTCTCACACACTCTCTCACACACGCACTCACACACTCTCTCACACACGCACACACACACTCTCTCACACACGCACTCACACACTCTCTCACACACGCACACACACACTCTCTCACACACGCACTCACACACTCTCTCACACACGCACTCACACACGCACACACACTCACACTCTCACTCACACACTCTCTCACTCACACACTCTCACACACACACACACACACACAGTGAACCGCACACACACACACACTCACACACACACAGTGAACCGCACACACACACACTCACACACTCTCTCACCCACACACACTCTCTCACTCACACAGTGAACCGCACACACACACACACTCACACACACTCACACACTCTCTCACACACGCACACACACACACTCACACTCTCACTCACACACACACACACACACAGTGAACCGCACACACACACACTCTCTCACTCACACACACTCTCTCACTCACACACTCACACACACACACAGTGAACCGCACACACACACACTCACACTCTCACTCACACACACACACAGTGAACCGCACACACACACACTCACACACTCTCTCACTCACACACACTCTCTCATACACACACTCACACACACACACTCACACTCTCACTCACACACACAGTGAACCGCACACACACTCACACACACACAGTGAACCGCACGCACACACACACACTCACACACTCTCTCACTCACACACACTCTCTCACACGCACACTCACACACACACAGTGAACCGCACACACACGCTCGACTGCACACGCACACTCACACACACCCTCGACTGCACACACACACGCACACACACCCTCAACTACACACACACACAGTGAACCGCGCACACACACCCTCAACTGCACACACACACTGAACCGCACACACACCCTCGACTGCACACACACACACCCTTGACTGCACACACACACAGTGAACCGCACACACACCCTCGACTGCACACACACACACACACACCCTCAACTGCGCGCGCACACACACACTGAACCACACATACACACCCACAACTGCACACACTGCACTGCACACACACACCCTCAACTGCACACGCCCTCAAACACACACTGTCAACTGCACACACACACCTTCAACTGCGCACACACAACCTCTCACACACACACCCACTCTCACACACCACTCAAAATTCACACACCACACACTCACAACTACACACACATCCATTCTGTATACTTCTGAATGCCCAGTGACTGTACTGTTCACACTGCACCACACAGTATAGCACAACACACTAAACACACATAGCACACACACTGCAAAAAACACAACACATACACACACCACACCCTGTGTGCACTCAGCACAAGTACTGCTCACGCTCCAGGCACACACCACACCTCACAGCACCAACACACTCTGAACACACAGGCCACATGCACTACGAGTACACAAACACAACATACACACTACCCATTGCAAGTCTCTGGGCAGGACAGAGTTAACTCCTGGCTCTAGCGTTCATTCCATCAGCTCAGCTGTTGTTGTCCGTTTGTTGTTCTGCTGTTACTGACGGAGCTGTTAGCAGGAGTAATACCTAGAAACACCCTGTGCGTGCGTGTCCTCTAGTTAGACACCGTATCTACTCTCATAGCAGGCAGCGCAGAGAGTCGGTTATGGGCAAGAGGTGTGAACACCAGCCTGCTTAGTGCTGTCACGGCAGGGCGCGGCTAAGCGCACTATGATCACAAGGCGGCGCTGCGCTCTTTCTCAAGGCCTCTCGATCGCTCTAGCTCCAGCCTGAACTCTGTGGTCGCTCGGCTGCAGCCGGAAGCGTTTGAATAGCGGAGCGGTTTCGGGGAGCAAGAAAGACTAGTGGTGCTGGTGTTGGTGGGGCAGCTTTCAGGCTCGCTGGGGTATCTCCGGGGCAAAGGGAGCCCTGCAGCTGCAGTCCGGAGCGCTGCGCGGCGTGACTGCTGCCCGGCTCGGTGTCTCTGTCGTGTTTCTGTCACGCCGCGGCACAGCTGCGGCTCAGAGCGCCGTGTGTCCCCCCCCGCTGTGGAGGTCCGGCAGGGTCCGGGGACCGGGGTTCGAGGAGCTGCAGTCTGACGGGGTGCAGGGTTCGAGGAGCTCCAGTCTGACGGGGACCGGGGTTCGAGGAGCTGCAGTCTGACGGGGTGCAGGGTTCGAGGAGCTGCAGTCTGACGGGGACCGGGGTTCGAGGAGCTCCAGTCTGACGGGGTGCAGGGTTCGAGGAGCTGCAGTCTGACGGGGTGCAGGGTTCGAGGAGCTCCAGTCTGACGGGGACCGGGGTTCGAGGAGCTGCAGTCTGACAGTGTGCAGGGTTCGAGGAGCTGCAGTCTGACGGGGACCGGGGTTCGAGGAGCTCCAGTCTGACGGGGTGCAGGGTTCGAGGAGCTGCAGTCTGACGGGGACCGGGGTTCGAGGAGCTCCAGTCTGACGGGGTGCAGGGTTCGAGGAGCTGCAGTCTGACGTGGTGCAGGGTTCGAGGAGCTCCAGTCTGACGGGGACCGGGGTTCGAGGAGCTGCAGTCTGACGTGGTGCAGGGTTCGAGGAGCTCCAGTCTGACGTGGTGCAGGGTTCGAGGAGCTCCAGTCTGACGGGGACCGGGGTTCGAGGAGCTGCAGTCTGACGGGGTGCAGGGTTCGAGGAGCTCCAGTCTGACGGGGACCGGGGTTCGAGGAGCTCCAGTCTGACGGGGTGCAGGGTTCGAGGAGCTCCAGTCTGACGGGGACCGGGGTTCGAGGAGCTCCAGTCTGACGGGGACCGGGGTTCGAGGAGCTGCAGTCTGACGGGGTGCAGGGTTCGAGGAGCTCCAGTCTGACGGGGACCGGGGTTCGAGGAGCTGCAGTCTGACGGGGTGCAGGGTTCGAGGAGCTGCAGTCTGACGGGGTGCAGGGTTCGAGGAGCTGCAGTCTGACGGGGTGCAGGGTTCGAGGAGCTCCAGTCTGACGGGGTGCAGGGTTCGAGGAGCTCCAGTCTGACGGGGTGCAGGGTTCGAGGAGCTGCAGTCTGACGGGGTGCAGGGTTCGAGGAGCTCCAGTCTGACGGGGTGCAGGGTTCGAGGAGCTCCAGTCTGACAGGGATCGGGTTTCGAGGAGCTCCAGTCTGACGGGGTGCAGGGTTCGAGGAGCTGCAGTCTGACAGTGTCCAGGGTTCGAGGAGCTCCAGTCTGACGGGGTCCTGGGTTCGAGGAGCTCCAGTCTGACAGGGTCCAGGGTTCGAGGAGCTGCAGTCTGACGGGGTCCAGGGTTCGAGGAGGCGATGGCGTCAGGCCAGGTGCAGTTCGGCAGGAAGCGCGCTGTGCCGGGGTGCCCGAACCCGCTGTTCCTGCGCTGGCTGACAGAGCTGCGCGACTCTGCGGCGGAGAGGGGGCAGCGCACGCAGTTCACCTACCAGAAGGTGAGGGGCAGGACGCTGGGGCAGACGCGGCCCTTCGCTCTGCCCCCGGGGTAACAGCGCGCTCGCCTCCCCCAGGCCATCGGCTCCCTGAGGAAGTACCCCCTCCCTCTGAGGAACGGCAAGGAGGCCAAGATCCTGCAGCACTTCGGAGACGGGATCTGCCGGATCCTGGACGAGCGCCTGGAGCAGTACTACTCCGAGCACGGTGAGGCGGCGTCCCGGCCGCCAGTGTGAGCCCCCCGACTGTCCCCCACTGTTCCCCGCCTGTTCTGGAAGATAGAATGAAGTTGTGGATGGAGAGAGAGGCGAGGGGGCGCGGTGTGGCGTTCCCACTGTGACGGGATGCGGTGTGGCGTTCCCACGGTGACGGGGCGCCCCTGTCTGGATCCCTTCTCCTCCTCCTCTCCCTCAGGGACAGTCTTTCCTCTTGCAGGTCCGGACGCCCCCATCCACTGTCTCCCGGAGGATGACGCGCCCCCCCCGCGACGCAACAGGAGCGCAGAGCCCCCCCCGGAGCGCCCCCAGGTGTCTCCCAGGGTGAGTGTGTCCTGCTGTTCTCGGGCTGGGCCACAGCGCAGTGAGGAGCTCTGAAGGGCCCAGGTCCAGGTCACTGCTGAGATCACACCTCTGCTCTCCTTTGTTTCAGAAGCAGAGGCAGCCGGCGGGTGGAGGGGGGAGGAGGGCCAGGGAGTACGTCCCGCAGAAGGGCTCTGGAGGATACGCAGTGCTGGTGGCGCTGTACCGGCACAGCCAGGTACTGTACTCGCCCCCTGCTCACGGTGTACTCGCCCCCTGCTCGCAGTGTACTCGCCCTGCACTCAGTCTGCTGCCGGAGCTGACGCCTGTCCCTCTGTTGCCCTTCTGTCCCTCTCAGGCTGCAGGCAGCTGCGGTTTCATGCTGAAGTCGGAGCTGCAGAGGGAGGCCCAGCCTTTGTGTGACAAGTCCTTCACTCTGGTATAGTGAGCGTGTGTGAATTAGTGTGAGTGTGTCTGTGTGAGTGTGTGTCCCATAGCTCTCTCCCACTCTTGGTCGCAGCTCTGTTTTCTTCCGGTGAGGTTAAACCTGCTGTCTGCTCCTTCTCTCTGCTGCTTCACTGCTGTCTGCAGCCGGAACCAGGCAGCAAGTACACAGCCTGGTCATCGGTCAGCACACTGATCCAGAAAGACCTGCTGCTCAAGACACACTCTCCAGCCAGGTGAGTCATCATGTCTCTGTGTGGACGGACAGGTCTGCTGGTCTGGTCTCTGTGTGGACGGACAGGGCTGGTCTGGGGCTGCATGATCCCTTTTTTATGTTGGTACACTTGTCACATCTGTGTCCAGGTACTCCCTGACTGAGAAGGGCAGGGAGCTGGCGGAGAGGCTGGAGAAGCGGGGATCCCCCCTGAAAGATGGGGCTCAGGGGTCCCAGACAGTGGACCTGACGGAGGAGGAGGGCGAGGAAGAGCCGCAGTTGGGGGAGACGCAAACTGAGTGGTGAGGCCCTGCAGGCGCTGGTCTCTGTGGTTCCTGCACGCTGGTCACAGTGCGCTGCACGCTGGTCTCTGTGGTTCCTGCACGCTGGTCTCTGTGGTTCCTGCACGCTGGTCTCTGTGGTTCCTGCACACTGGTCACAGTGCGCTGCACACTGGTCACAGTGCGCTGCACGCTGGTCTCTGTGGTTCCTGCACGCTGGTCTCTGTGGTTCCTGCACGCTGGTCTCTGTGGTTCCTGCACACTGGTCACAGTGCGCTGCACGCTGGTCTCTGTGGTTCCTGCACGCTGGTCTCTGTGGTTCCTGCACGCTGGTCACAGTGCGCTGCGCACTGGTCTCTGTGGTTCCTGCATGCTGGTCTCTGTGGTTCCTGCACACTGGTCACAGTGCGCTGCACGCTGGTCTGTGTGGTTCCTGCACGCTGGTCACAGTGCGCTGCACACTGGTCTCTGTGGTTCCCGCACACTGGTCTCTGTGGTTCCTGCACGCTGGTCTCTGTGGTTATGTTTCCTGCGCGCCTGTCTGTGGCAGTTAATCATTAAGCTACACAGATAAATACTCACACTGATAAATAACAACCTTTGGTCAGGACTCTGCTGCTCCTGGCTTCGCACACCTGTCAAAACTCTGAACAAAGCAGATCAGAATCAAGACGCTGCAAGTCTCTGCAGGCCAGGCGGAGGGGTGAAGGTGTGGCCTCAGAAGGCTGGACCTCTCCAGTCATTTCCGTCTTGTCTCCAGCAGTGAGGAGGAGCCTGCGGTTGCCCTGCCGGCCCGGACAGGGGCAGAGGATCCTGGGCTCTCCAGCGCAGGAAACAGCCAGGCCTCGGGGAGCTCGAAGGCCTCATGGGGTGGGAGCAGTGACCCCACGCCGGAGGTCACACTGCTGCCCGGGACCTTCGAGATCCTGCTGTGTGTGGACTTCATCGAGACCACAGGGTACAGGGCAGCGAGGAATGCAGCCATAGAGCGGCAGCGTGCTGTGTTTGTGTAGTGCAGTGTTTTTGTGTTGCTGTGTTGTGCAGTGTTGCGCAGCTGCGTCTGTATAGTTTGTGGTGCAGTGTTGCGCAGCTGTGTCTGTGTTGTGTAGCTGTCTGTGTTGTGCAGTGTTGTTGCGTTGCTTGTTGTGCAGTGTTGCGCAGCTGTGTCTGTGTAGTTTGTGGCGCAGTGTTGCGCAGCTGTGTCTGTGTTGTGCAGTGTTGTGTAGCAGGCCCCCCTCTCTCTCCCAGCGGCTCCAGCGCCCGGAAGCAGGAGTTGGTGTCGGAGCTGCGCAGGAACGGGGTGCAGTTTGACGTCCGGAAGCTCCACGTGGGCGACTTCCTGTGGGTGGCCAGGCAGAGGGTGGACTTTGTGCCAGGTGAGGGGTCGGGGGTCGGGGGTCAGGGGTGTAAATGCTGTTTATTCATTTGTGTGACTGTGTGTGGGGGTCCACCCCGCCCTGCCAGGTCAGCTGCGCGCCCCCCCAGCACGAGAGCTGGTGCTGGATTACATCGTGGAGCGAAAGAGAATGGACGACTTGTGTGGGAGCATCATCGACGGCCGCTTCCGGGAGCAGAAGGTACCCTGCGCCCCGATACCTGTATCCCTCTCTCCGCCCTGCGCCCCGATACCTGTGTCCTCCTCTCTGGGGAGTCCCTGCTCTCAGACTCCCTGTCACGTTCTCTCCCTGCCCAGTTCCGGCTCAAGCGCTGTGGGCTGAGGAAGCCGATATACCTGGTGGAGAATTATCGATCTGCAACTCACCTGAGCCTCCCAGAGAGCACTCTGAGCCAGGCCATCGTCAACACACAGGTACAGCGCGCGCGCACACACACGCACACACTCTGAGACAGGCCATCGACAACACTCCCCTCTCTCCCCTCTCTCCCCTCCTCTCGCTCTCCTCCCTCCAGGTTGTGGATGGGTTTTTCGTGAAGCGCACGCAGGATGTCCGAGAGTCTGCTGCCTACCTCACGGTCATGACCCGGTTCTTGCAGCGGATCTACGCGGTACGGACCGACAGGGGTGGAGGTGCGACTCCAGGTTAGCCTCTCTCCGGTCAGGCAGTGTGTGCTGAAGGGCTGTTGCCTGTTTGTCTCTCTGTCCAGAACCGCACCCTGCAGAGTCGCTCCGGGGACGAGGACTGGGGTGTCCTGCCCCCACAGCCCCCCCCCTCGCCGACACCCCCCTGCTCCCTTCTCACCTTCACCGACTTCAACCAGGGAGCTGTGAAGAACAAGGTACTGTCTCTCTCTGCCCTGGTTCTGGTCCAGCACAAGACTGTATTTCTCTTCTCTGTGTTCTGGTCCAGTACAGTACTGTCTCTCTCTCTCCTATGTTCTGTACTGTACCAATCCGGTACAGTACTGTATCTCTCCTCTGTTTCCTCTCAGGCTCAGACGGTGAAGGAAGTCTTTGCTCGACAGCTAATGCAGATCAGTGGCATCTCTGGAGACAAGGCTGCAGCAATTCTCGAGCAGTACAGCACTGTGAGCAGGTATGCAGTATCTGCAGTATCTACAGCACTGTGAGCAGGTGTGCAGTATCTACAGCACTGTGAGCAGGTGTGCAGTATCTACAGCACTGTCTGTATCAATTATACATCTGTATCACTATCTACATCAGTTTCCCTTCGGGATCAATAAAGTCTACCTATCTATCTACTGTGAGCAGGTGTGCAGTATCTACAGCACTGTAAACAGGTGAACTATGTTGAGCAGGTGTACGGAATGTACAGCACTGTGAGCAGGTGTACAGTATGTTGAGCAGGTGTACAGTATGTACGGTATATACACACCTGTGAGCAGGTGTACAGTATGTACGGTATATACAGACCTGTGAGCAGGTGTACAGTATGTTGAGCAGGTGTACAGTATGTACGGTATATACAGACCTGTGAGCAGGTGTACAGTATGTTGAGCAGGTGTACAGTATGTACGGTATATACAGACCTGTGAGCAGGTGTACAGTATGTTGAGCAGGTGTACAGTATGTACGGTATATACAGACCTGTGAGCAGGTGTACAGTATGTTGAGCAGGTGTACAGTATGTACGGTATATACACACCTGTGAGCAGGTGTACAGTATGTTGAGCAGGTGTACAGTATGTACGGTATATACAGACCTGTGAGCAGGTGTACAGTATGTTGTCTATCTGTCAGAAATCACTGCCGTAATACTTTGTACCTTTCTGTTTAGGGGTGATATTGGATTTCTCCTTCACTGCCACTAGGTGGTGCTGTTTGCTCAGAATGATTTAGCATCACAGGGGCTTGTGAGGGTTGAGTGGGAGACAGGAGACAGTCCAGCCTGGGCCTGCGTGTCTGACCTCTCTCCCGCCTCTCGCTAGTCTGCTGCAGGCCTACGACAGCTGCGCCACTGAGCAGGAGAGGGAGAGACTGCTGTCCTCCATCCGATACGGCAAACTGCAGAGGTGAGGCCTGCCCGCCCGCGTGGGAGCGGCCAGCCGCCTACAGGGGGCGCTAGAGAGCAGGGGGCCGGCCTTGCCCTGTCTGCACAGCCGGCGCAGTGACCCGTCTCTCTGTCTCCAGGAATCTGGGCCCCGTGCTGAGCCGCACAGTGTGCCAACTGTACTGCACGCCCGGGCCCCTGCCCTAGAGGGGCTGGGGGCCCCCGGGGAGAGATGGACACGGCTGACCCCTGACCTCGGCACCGCCAGGAGGCCTGGGCATGAGGGTGGGCGCTCCTCTGCCCCCATCCCGCCAGCCGGAGGCAGGAGGGCAGCTCAGGAGCCACAGCCATGGCTCTGCCAGCGGAGGAGGAGGAGGGACGGGCACGGCAGCCTGTTGGGGTCAGCAACCTCTGCTCTCTGACCCCCCCCACCCGTTGGAACTGCAGGACAGAATCATGGGGTCTCTTCTGGACAGTGTTGTGCTTCCTGTGCTGGAAAGAATAAAGATGTTTCCTGTCAGCCGTGAGTCTGTGTGAGGAGGCTGGAGGGGCAGAGGTGACCCGGGCAGTAACCACGCCACCACCAGCACGCAGCTCACAGCCTGGACAGGCATAGACATGCCAAGCTGGAGAACCCAGCTCCCTTGGCTCCAGATCACTGATCCGGTCCAGGGTGTCTCGATCTCCCCTCTCCAGATCACTGATCCGGTCCAGGGTGTCCCGATCTCTCTGCTCCAGATCACTGATCCGGTCCAGGGTGTCTCGATCTCTCTGCTCCAGATCACTGATCCAGTCCAGGGTGTCCCGATCTCCCCTCTCCAGATCACTGATCCGGTCATGGGTGTCCCGATCTCTCTGCTCCAGATCACTGATCCAGTCCAGGGTGTCTCGATCTCTCTGCTCCAGATCACTGATCCAGTCCAGGGTGTCTCGATCTCTCTGCTCCAGATCACTGATCCAGTCCAGGGTGTCCCGATCTCCCCTCTCCAGATCACTGATCCGGTCACGGGTGTCCCGATCTCTCTGCTCCAGATCACTGATCCAGTCCAGGGTGTCTCGATCTCCCCTCTCCAGACCAGGGATCCCGCCGCAGCCCCTGTCTGAGTGTTGGTACGTGTGGTGTGGTGAATCGCCGGAGATGGGCGAATTGAAGCCAGGCCTCGCGGCTCCTGTGGTCGGCGCTGGGCTGTGATGAAGTGCAGAGAGGAATGTGTGTTTCTCGAAGGGGGGGCCAGGCCTGGAGCTGCCAGGAGTGAGCAACGCTGAGTCAGACAGGGAGCGAGAGGAGCTGCAGGGAAAGTCGGCGCCGCTGCCTCTCGGCTCCTTCCCGGGACCTGGGTTCAAGTCCAGCTTGCAAAGCCTGTCTGTGTGGAGTCTGCATGCTCTCTTTCTGTGATCCACACGTGCAGCGCAGTTGGAGGTCACTCATGCGAATTGCAGCAAATCATCTGGCTCACTCTAGTTTGGGCTGGACCTGCTGAAGCGAGTGCATGTTCCTGTCGGAGCGTGTGTGCGGCGCGTGTGTCTGCGCAGGGCTCTGAGGGGTGTGGCTCTGCAGCATTCCGAACCTGTGACATCATCAGGAGAGCAGGGCCAGTGCAGGCTGGAGCAGGCCGTCCTGACAGCACACAGGGTTCACATCTCCAGGCTTTCTGTGGCTTAATCACACTCGTACCCTGATCTCACCGGCCTTTACTGCGCTGTACTGTGCTTTTACCCTGATCTCACTGGGCTCTATTGCGCTGTACATGCTTATACCCTGATCTCACTGGGCTCTACTGCGCTGTACTGTGCTTTTACCCTGATCTCACTGGGCTTTACTGCGCTGTACTGTGCTTTTACCCTGATCTCACCGGGCTCTACTGCACTGTACTGTGCTTTTACCCTGATCTCACTGGGCTCTACTCCAGTGTTTGCCTGAGATCCAGCTGCAGCAGCTGGGCGGGAGCGGAGTCCTGGACTCCAGCTCGGACACTTGGCTCCGTGTGGAAACCCCCTGCTGTCTCACTCCTGAGCGGGCGAGGAAGTGGCCCAGCCCAGCAGGAAGCTGGTGAAACTCAAGGAAAGAGGGGTGACACATCACTCAGGCCTGCTCTGTCTCGGGGGATCTGGGCCCAGGGCGCTTAGTCACGCCTGCTTGCGCCTGGCCGCCGTGTGTTCAGCACGGGGAGCTCTCTCCACGTGTCCCTGCTCTCCCGGCTCCGGGGCTGGCTGACGGGGCCACTAGCAGAGCGGTCCCTTCTGCCTCAGCAATGTCACACTTTCTGTTTCTGTCAGTCCAGGACTGCGGTGTGAGTCTGTGTGTGTGTGAGTGTGTGTCTGTGTGTGTGAGTGTTTGTTAGTGAGTGTGTGTCTGTGTGTGTGAGTGTTAGTGAGTGCGTGTCTGTGTTAGTGAGTGCGTGTCTGTGTGTGTGAGTGTTTGTTAGTGAGTGCGTGTCTGTGTGTGTGAGTGTGTCCCTGGGTGTCTGTGTGTGTGGGAGTGGGTGAGTGTTTGCTAGTGAGTGTGTCTCTAGATGGCTGTGTGTGTGAGTGTGGGTGTGGGTGAGTGTGTCTCTGGCTCTGTGCCTGTGTCGGTGTCCGAGTCCTCGCAGGTGAGTGTAATGGGACCCCAGACTGCTTCTGGGAAGGAGCAGGGGGCCGAGCCCGCTGTCTCCTGCTGTCTCCCGGTGTCGAGTGTCTGCTGCACGCCAGCTGCTCTGCGCTGTGACTCACTCTGCCTGTTTCACCCCGAGACAGTTGGAGTCCCGCTGTTCTTCAGAACGAGATGGCAGCTCCCACACTCTTCCCTGTGTGTTTCCAGAGGACTCCCAGAACCCAGGGCAGCTGTTCCACCCCCCCACTACTCTCTGTGTAAAGACTTGCCTCTTTCGCTAAGATAAGATCACTTGATTTCCCATCTAAAATTTCTTGTATTCGAATTGAATCTTTTCACAGACCCCAGCTCGCTCTCCATGAGACACACAGACACACAGACAGGGAGGGAAGCTGGGGGTCAGAGTGCAGGGTCAGTGCAGAGGTACTGTCTGTGTGGAGTCTTCCTGTTAGACGGGGTGTTCCTCCGCCTGATGAAAACTGGCCCTGGTGCGAGAGTGTGTGTCTGCCCCGGGATGGACTGGGGTCCCCTCCAGTGTGTACCCCATCTTGCCTGCTGGAAGAGACCCCAGCTCCCCCGAGACCCTGTAGTGGACGAAGCGGTTAGAAAACGGGTGGGTTCATTATCGATCTGGACCCAAACAAAGCGACCCTGGGTCTGGCAGAACTGGAGGCTCTCCGCCGCCGACTCCGTCCTGCACTGTGGCTGAGCCGCAGCAGCACGAGCCTCCGTGAGCGGCGGGACGAGCCCTTCCGCGTCAGATACTTCACGAGGGCGCTTGCGGCTGGACAGCACGTTTCCCCACGACTGCTGAATCACTCCCTGGTGTTCACGGAGCTGAACGCAGTTTCGTTTCGCACAGTCACAGCCGGCGAGCTCTACGTCAGCCGGCGCTCCGGTACCTGCCGGTTTTGCTCTGCAAGTCGAGAAAGGGGTAGCCCGTGACGTCACAGCTGGGAAGGGGCGAGGCGAATGACGCTTGAGCAGTGCACGCTGGGATATGTAGTTATTCGCCTTTTCAGGTTACAGTGAAGGAATTGATTCGCGTTTTTTGTTATTGAGAATGAATATATATTTCAAATAGCAACTAAATTTTATATCACATAAAATTTATTTTGATTTTTTGTTTTACTTTTTTATAGTACTGTATTGTCAACTAAAACGTATTGGAATCTCCTGTAGTGCTGTATCTATAGGAAAGAATGATTTGAAGACGCAAAACAGCCGCCAGTTCCTCAAAACATTCTTTTTACGGTCCAGATCAGAAACAATTACGTATTTCACCGGGTGCACGAATTTCCTGTTTTTTCCTAGGTCTTATCTTGCACTTTTCGTAAAAACAGGTTGTTTTTCCCGCCTCAGGATGAGCCCATTCAGAGAGGTCGGTGGCTGTCATGAGCGGTAAACAGCAGGACCGCGCTTGGAAGAGGCGCCCGACAGCTGCTCCCGTTCCCCGCTCTCGGGGCCGGCTTCCCGGCAGCGCCTGACTCATCCGCGGCTCGTGACCAGGACGGGCGGTCCGTGAGAGGTGGGAATTCTCCCCGCGTGCCAGCCGGATGTGCCCAGCACGCGCTCCCTCCACTCCCCCCGCGTGAGTACCCGGCCCGCACAGCTCGGTCCGCGCACCAGGAGCCCCCCCGTGCCCCCCACTTCCACCGCGAGGTTAAACCCAGTTACCCAGTTAAACTCGGGGCCGAGGCCGGAGCACAGCGCGCAGGGGTACCGGCTGGATTCGGACCCGGAGCAAAGGCGGGTCTGGGGAAAGCACTGTCCTGTAATAACAGGCAGCAGGAGAACTCTGCGGAAAAAAACATTTCTTTGCCCATTCCTGCTGTACGGTGTATTGATGTGCGTTTGGTATAAGTAGCCTGGTATCTGTTTCTCCCTCGAGGGACACGAGTGATCGGGTGAGTCTGTCTCTCAGTCTGTCTCTCTTTCTCGGTGTTTCTGTCTCACAGTGTTTCTGTGTTTCTGTCCCTCAGTGTCTCTGTGTCTCAGTGTTTCTGTGTTTCTCTCTCTCAGTGTTTCTGTCTCGGGAAATGAAAGCTCTTTTCCTCGAAGAGCCGCGCGCACGCCGCGGCAGCCACGCGGTTTCAGCGAGGAGAGGCGGAAAATCGGCCGCGAGCTGAGGGCTGTTATTGGAAAGCGGTGACATCAGGCGCCGTGGGAGTGGAACACAACAGCCCCTTTCTCCTAAACACAATCACAAACACCGCGCACTCGACAAAAATAGGCACAAACACACACTGGCCCGGCCTACATTTCCTCCAGAATCCGACAAGCCCGCACAGTTCTGCAGACAGACGTGCAGTTTAAAAACACGCATCTGTACGGAAGGGAAACGCACACTTTCCGATCTCCCGACTGCCGGGTCAGGGGCGATGCGCGCTGTTGTAGCCCCGTGACCGGTCCGTTTAGCAGAAACCCGGCCGGCCGCTGCTGAGCGAGAGCTATGACACCTGCTGCCTGTCCCCGGAGAGCCGACACCGACACGGAGCGAGGACCCGCGATCACTCGCTTACCGGGGCGTAATTGTGCAACAGAGGAAAAAAAATCACGTCCCACTGTATAGAAAAAGCTGCATTAGCACTAAATTCCACAGACGACGTCTTTATGTCTAAGAAGTGTAGGCCGGGCAGTAAAGGCGAGTCAGTCTAGTGAACTGATGGAAAAGCAGCCCTCACGTGGCCCTAAAACCCGCTTGTCAACAAGAAAATAAAAAAACGAAGGAATCCCTGGGACACGGGGAGGAAACTCACCATATAGGGTCATCTACGTCATCCCCACGTGACCAGAGAGCGGCACCTCCTCGGCCGGCACCATTTCCCGTCAGGGGGTGTGTGTTCTTGGATGCCCATCTGATTTATGAGTCTCGGCGCCCAGTCCTCTTCTCCCAGTCCTGCTGAGACGCTGAAGGATTGTCTGCGATACCACGCACCACATCCTGTTGTCGACATAGCTGGAAGAAGATCTAGGTGGATTCAAAACAGAGGCCAGGAGAGTGCTTTCCCCCCTCCGGGTGAAGTCCGTATTGGAATCTCTCTAACTCATTCATAAGAAAAGACCCGGGCGCTGCGGGTGTGAGTCAGAGCGGTGTGCCGGTGACATCAGGGAAAACAGCGGAGGGTTCCTGTACCAAACCCGGCGACTGTGCTTCAGTAGTGGAAGAGTCGACCGTTACTACAGCGGGGATGTTTCGGGATTACGGAGGCAACTGCAGCGGGGGCAGCGGGGGACCGTTCGGGGGCCCCGGAGCGAGCAGAGCCCCTAACCCGGGAGGAGCGGACCGGTCCGGCGCGGCGCAGCTGCAGGTAAGGGCACCGTTCCGCCTCTCCCGCGGTCTCCCAGCCCCGCCACCCGGGGGAGGCGCCGGCAGCAGGACCCTCACCTTGTCCCCGGCAGCGGAGACCGCGGAGCCTGGGGAACCCCCGCACGGTCCGTGTCCGAGCCGGCGGGACCGAGCCCACTCTCCGCCACCAGGCCGACGGGGCCGAGGATGAGCGGGGAAGCCGCTGGGGTGCCGGGGAACCTGGGGCTCCAGACCGCCGGCAAAGAAGCCCCAAACTTCTGGCTTCAACATTTTAAAGCGCGAAGCGAGAAGGACAGACGTGTCGAAGAGCTTCGTCATCTGACTCAGCGCCGGGTCGGTGTCACGCTGGGCGGAAGTTCCCCTGAGGGAGACCGGACTGTACCGTGACCTCTTTCCCACAGCTCGGTACTGATCGGTACCGGCCGGCCAGACGGACTGAGTTTTGTAGCTGTCGGGGCGGGAACAGGTCCAGGGGTATCAGGGCAGCAGCAGTAGGGGTGGGAACAGGTCCAGGGGTATCAGGGCAGCGGCAGTAGGGGTGGGAACAGGTCCAGGGGTATCAGGGCAGCGGCAGTAGGGGTGGGAACAGGACCAGGGGTATCAGGGCAGCGGCAGTAGGGGTGGGAACAGGTCCAGGGGTCCAGTGGACCAGTGTTGTAGTACTGGGAGCAGCAGGGCGGAGGGGCTGTACTGGGAGCAGCAGGGCAGGAGGGGGACTGTACTGGGAGCAGCAGGACTGCAGGGGGGCTGTACTGGGAGCAGCAGGGCAGGAGGGGGACTGTACTGGGAGCAGCAGGACTGCAGGGGGGCTGTACTGGGAGCAGCAGGGCAGGAGGGGGACTGTACTGGGAGCAGCAGGACTGCAGGGGGGCTGTACTGGGAGCAGCAGGGCAGGAGGGGGGCTGTACTGGGAGCAGCAGGGCAGGAGGGGGGCTGTACTGGGAGCAGCAGGACTGCAGGGGGGCTGTACTGGGAGCAGCAGGGCGGAGGGGGGCTGTACTGGGAGCAGCAGGGCAGGAGGGGGGCAGTTCTGCACAGAAATAATCAGGATGAGCAGATGAACTCCATGTTGATACCGAATCCCGTTTGTATCCAGTTGTGTTTTCCTTGTCCTGCTCTGCCGTGTGTCTGAGCTCCAGGATTATTTCACTTGTCGGGGTTCCAGACTTCGAGACCAGGAGAGTGGTGCGGTGGTTTAACTTCCCCGGGCGCTGGAATCGCAGGGTCCTGAACTGGTCCACTGGGATAAAACAAATCCCACAAACTGCTGATGAACTGCCAAGCTCCTGGGTCTGTGCCTGTTATTCCGGGAGTCGGATACGTGGATGTTGGCATGGCGACCGGTGTCCGTGCCGGAGCTGGGAGCTCAGCCGTGCCCTCCCTGACCCCTTGTCAGTCTGACAGCCAGCGAGCAATTTCCCGGGAGCAGACTCGACTTCCTGTGTCCCTGGGCGGGATCCGATGAGTCATTCCGACATTCCCGCTCCTCCATGATGGTGGCGCCCTGCCTGTTCTCAGGGAACCTGAGCCACTCACACCTGGTCTGCTGGCTCCCTCCTCGAACCCGGAGCGGAGCTTTTCTCCACCCCAGCCCGCCTGGGTGTGACCTCACCGTGACCTCCTGACCCCCGACCCCCGGGAGGCGCGTCGCTGGGGGAGTTTGGTGTGAGCTCGCTGACCCCTGTGTCCGTCTCTCCCTGGCAGAAGCAGGGCGGCTCGGACACAGTGCCCTTCGTGCCCAGTCTCAACGCCATCACGTCCAGCCAGGACCTGCAGTGGATGGTCCAGCCCGCCATGCTGTCGGGGCCGCAGGGATCCCCCCGGTTGCCCTACTACCCCTGTGCTGCCCCACTGCCCCTGCCCGGTGCCTCCGGCCGCCCAGGGGTCATCAGAGCAGTGGGTGTGGCCGGCGGTGCCCGGAGAAGGCACGACGAACATGTGAGTACAGCTCTGTTAGCAATTCATTAATTAATTGATTAATTAACTTGCTCTCCCACACCAGCCATGTCCACCTTGGTTTCTGGATTCTGGAAGAACACCCTGCTTTTAGAGCAGCAGCCTCAGTCTGTAAAAGTCATAAAGATGTTAAGAGCTGTTGCAAAGTGTAAAGAAGGCAGGAGGGTGTGGAACTGCGATAAGCTGCTCTCAGGCAGAGCTGAGCTGAGACCGTAGTGACTCAGCCTTTCTGCTGTGGATGAGTCTGCTGGCACGTGACTTTGTGAGGAGCAGCTGAGGCTGAACAGAGCAGTGAACCCCAGTAAGATCAGGGTAATACTGGAGTAATACCAGAGTACAGTGCAGCAAAGCCCAATGAGATCAGGGTCAAAGCACAGTACAGCTCAGTGAGATCAGGGTAAAAGCACGGTACAGTGCAGTAGAGCCCAGTGAGATCAGGGTAAAAGCACGGTACAGTGCAGTAGAGCCCAGTGAGATCAGGGTAAAAGCACAGTACAGCGCAGTAAAGCCCAGTGACATCAGGGTAAAAGCACAGTACAGCGCAGTAAAGCCCAGTGAGATCAGGGTCAAAGCACAGTACAGCGCAGTAGAGCCCAGTGAGATCAGGGTAAAAGCACAGTACAGCGCAATAGAGCCCAGTGAGATCAGGGTAAAAGCACAGTACAGCGCAGTAGAGCCCAGTGAGATCAGGGTAAAAGCGCACTTTAAAAGCTGGAAATGTAGATGTTGTGTGTTTTAAAGATGTAGATGTTACTGGAATGATGTAAAAGCAGCTGTTCAGGTGAGAGACAGGAGCCCTTCCTCTTCACTGTGTTCGCAGCTCATTGGCAGCTGAGGTCACCAGAGCCTTAGGGAGAGGCGGCATGTTTTTGGAACTGGGACTTGGGGTACTGGGGCTTTGGAGACCCCAGCTGCCCACCTTTCTCCCTCCCCTGCCTGTGGAGCGGGTTTGGGGCAGGCGGGGGGGGTGGCCCGCACACAGGAAATGTCTGTCATGTGACTCATCGACGAGGGGGTGAGTCAGGGGCTCTCTGTGAGTCACCTGGAGAAAGCACCCAGACCTCGTTATCAATCCCTCAGCATGTCGGTGACCAGCGGCTCAGTTCTGTAATTGAATTACTGGTTCTAGTGAAGCTAAATGAGCAGGTTGTGCAACAGAAAGACACTACAACTGGCCTGATGACTTCCCCCTGTGAGTAACGCGCTGCTCATACACGCATCACACTGCACCCTGCTGTCCCGCCAGCATCCCGGTCCCCTCTTGGCGCAGTACCACGGCGGGCCACTGGGTGGCAGCAGTGCCCCGTATTTTTCTTCCCTTTCAGATGTCATAAGACTGTCCGTCCATTTTCTTACCGCTTCGCCCGTAACAGTGTCGCAGCAAGGGGCCCAAGGCGGGGTTACTCCCTGGACGGGACGCCAACCCACCACAGGGCACACAAAGAAATACACACACGCACAACAGGGCCTGTTTTCCCACATTTAATTATCTCTTAATTAAGACAGCACCCCAGGTCCGGAATGACCACTGTGTTACCATGCTGCCCTCATAGGAATAGAAAGGTTACAAAACGAGAGGAGGCCTTTTTCCCATCTGGCCTGGCTGGAAGGAAGTAGCTAAGTGATGCCTTGATCTAACCATGTCGTGCCAGGGTGGCAGCTTCAGCAGCTTGAAGCTGAGCCGCTTGCTCCACACTCCCACCACCCTTAGGGTAAAGAAGTGCCTCTTGCTCCTGGTTTTAAACGCTGTACCTTGTATCAGCTCCCCAGCAGCACTTGCTTGGGGACAGGGTGAGCACGAGCAGGGCCTGACACAGACGCTCAGCGTGTGTGTGGGGGGAGTGAGGTTCTGCTGTGTCCCCTGATCCGGCTGTGTGTCCCTCCGTGTCTGTGTCCAGCTGTCTCCGGAGGAGCTTGAGCGCCGGCGCGTCAGGAGGGAGCGGAACAAGCTGGCAGCAGCCAAGTGTCGGAATCGCCGTCGGGAACTGACCGAGACGCTGCAGACCGTGAGTCTGGAGTGGACACACGAGTGTCCAGCCACTGTCTGTTAATATTTACCCCTCTCTCTCTCAGTGCAGTGTTCATGTACTGGAGTGTCCAGTCAGTGTGTCTGTATGAACCCCTCTCTCTCTCAGTGCAGTGTTCATGTACTGGAGTGTCCAGTCAGTGTGTGTGTATGAACCCCTCTCTCTCTCAGTGCAGTGTTCATGTACTGGAGTGTCCAGTCAGTGTGTGTGTATGAACCCCTCTCTCTCTCAGTGCAGTGTTAATGGACTGGAGTGTCCAGTCAGTGTGTGTGTATGAACCCCTCTCTCTCTCAGTGCAGTGTTAATGGACTGGAGTGTCCAGTCAGTGTGTCTGTATGAACCCCTCTCTCTCTCAGTGCAGTGTTAATGGACTGGAGTGTCCAGTCAGTGTGTCTGTATGAACCCCTCTCTCTCTCAGTGCAGTGTTAAGGGACTGGAGTGTCCAGTCAGTGTGTCTGTATGAACCCCTCTCTCTCTCAGTGCAGTGTTGTCCAGTCAGTGGTGACCCCTCTCTCTCTCTCAGGAGACGGACGAGCTGGAGAGTGACAAGGCGAGGCTGCAGAAGGAGATCGCCGAGCTGGAGAAGGAGAAGGAGAAGCTGGAGCTGGTCCTGGAGGCTCACCGGCCCATCTGCAAGATCCAGGAGTCCGACTCCGACTCCGACCCCCCGCCGGGGCTGTCCGCCCTGCGCCCGGTCAAGAGTGAGCCAGCCAGTGCCAGGGAGCCACCTTCCTCCTCCTCCTCCTCCTCCGCCACGGCCCAGACCCAGGGGCGCCCCAAAACCAGGCTGCCCCCCAAGATCCGCCTGCCCGCGTCCTCCGCGCCGGACGCCGATGCCCTGCACACCCCCGTGCTGCTGACCACGCCCTCGCTCACGCCCTTCACTGCCAGCCTGGTCTTCACCTACCCCCCCAGCCCGCTGGACTCCGGCGCCGGCGCCGCCGCGCCCCCCCCCGCCGCCCGGGCCCAGCCCTGCGGCACCGCGCACCGGCGCAGCAGCAGCAGCGGCGAGCAGTCGTCCGACTCCCTGAACTCGCCCACCCTGCTGGCGCTGTGAGCCGGGCCGTCACCACGGCGACGGCGCCGAGCCCGAGCTGTTCTCCCGGCCGACAGCAGGGGGCAGCGGAGTCGCTGGGGAACACGGGGAAAGGTGGGGGCCAGGATCCGGACGCTCTCCGGATCGGGAGCCAGGGCCGCGAGAGTCGAGGCGGGAATTTCATCCTCGCTCCTGGAGCAGCCTTTACACAAAGGGTGGTGGGAGCGTTCGACAAGAGGAGGCCGATTCCCCGGATTCCTTTGAGAGCCATCGGGATCGGAGATCCTCGCACCAATCAGCAACTGGGGAACAAACGAGCTCGGCGGACTGGAGGGCCTCTTGCCAGTTTGTGATGTTTCCAGTCAAAGCAGGGTTAGGGTTAGGGTTAGGGTTGCTAATTTAACTGACAGGCCTCACTATAAGCTGTTCCCGAGTGCAACTCGCATGTCTGAGTCTCATGCTAGAGTCTCCTTGTACCTTTTCTACAGAATATCACCTACTAAATCAGAAATTAGAGATATATATTTATTGCAGAAAAAGATATTTTTGTATAACTTATTTTCATATGACTGAAATGTATGGATGTTTGTGTTTTTGCAAGCTGAGTTATGAAAATAAAGCGAAGGAAAGCTGATCTGATCAGTTGGCCTGCTCACGCTGGGGTGTCGGTGGACAGCTCGCTCGGGGGGGAGGGGGTGTCGTGGGCGTGGCGGCCTGCGGCTCTTCCTCAGGACATCCTGCGCCGAGAGAGAGTGATGTCACAGGAAGCCGGCTTCCTCCCTCTCCTGGAACACACTTCCTGTCTGTGGGCCCAGCGGCCAGCACGAGGAGGAGTAAGCAGGTCTAAGGCGAGGGGCAGCTGGACAGCTGGAGAACAGGGTCCCTAATCAACCTCTGATTTTGAACGGCTGTGAGGGGCACGGCTGTCCTGTAGTCTGGCCACACTAACGCCGCCCATGGCTGCAGTTAGCTGGGACTGAACATGTCCGACCTGCTCCAACTGGACCTGAGCCACGGGACCAGCTGTCCTCCTGGTCTAACAGGACTGGACCTGAGCCACCGGACCAGCTGTTCTCCTGGTCTAACAGGACTGGACCTGCGTCCACATGTCGCTCAGCGCAGCGGGACAGGGGCACCGTGTCCTTTCCTGTGGCTGAACATGGAGCTCACTGCTGCAAGGAGCCGGTGCTCCGCAGGGCCAGAAGTAGATGCTCGTGAGCACAAAGCAGGTGAATTCACACCCTGCCAGGTTTCCAGCCAGTGACTCAATTGCTTGGTCGAACCCTTCTCACTCAGCCCAGGACTCGACACAGCTGGGTGAGATCTGGGCAGCACAGGAGGCACTATTGTACACAGAGGGAGGCGGGAGGGTGGAACAAGCAGCCCAGCCATGCTGCTGGAGCCGATGCCCTGGCTTCTCTCCACACACAGCTGGGATCCTGGGATCGATTAACCACTAACTGCCGGATGAGCTACGTGCGTCAAACGGCTCCTCACCGTTGCTGTGCTGCTTTCACAACCGAACCCGCAACCCCACCGGCCCCCCTTGGCCTGGCCTGTAGAGGAGGACAGCGAGTATTTCACAGACAGGGTCTCATTTATTCCCCCCCCCCTTGGTGAACTGTGTGCAACTCGCCAACTCCACAGCTCAGGCCAGTACCCCACGAACCCCCCACCCAAGGGTGCCCTCGCCGTCACCCACAGAAGGACAGCAGCTGTTCAGCCCGACTGGTCAAAGAGATGTATTGAGGCCTCAGCCCTTGAGTAACAATCCGGCGCCAGTCACACACAGAACACACCCGGCCCGGCCCAGACCGGCCCGGTGAACGACGGCACGACCACAACACCCACTGTTGGCGCACGAAGGCGCCGTCCCGCGCCCGCGTCAGTCCTCCGGCGAGCAGGCGGCGTGCAGCTGGTCGGGGCTGCCCACGCTGCCCGTGCTGGAGCTGCCATCGCCCAGGTCGCGCGCCAGGCAGGGCAGGCTGAGCTCGGAGGAGCCGGCCGGGCTGCCCTCGGCCCGGCCCACGCACTCCTCCTCCAGCACCAGGCACAGCTCCTTCAGGTCCAGGTTCTCGCGCAGCAGCGCCCCCTGCAGGCGCTCCAGCTCCGCCAGCTTCTGCAGGTAGCCGCCCAGGTCGTCGCGCAGCACGCGCGCCGCGTGCTGGCCGAACAGCTGCCACTCGCGCGCCAGCCTCTTGGCCTTCAGCCGGTCGTCGTCCAGGAAGCAGCAGAGGTCGCGCAGCTCGCGGTTGTCCTGCTGCAGCCGCTGGTTGACGGCCTTGAGCTCGCGCACCTCCAGCAGGTGGCCCTGCAGCTGCCGGTTCACCTCGGTGATCAGCCGGCCGCGCTGCAGCAGGGCGGCGATCTTGTCCGCCTCCTCTCGCCGCAGCCGCGACACCAGCTCCTCCTTCGAGCTGCGCAGCAGATCCTCGTCGCTCAGCCGGCCCAGCTCGCGCTGCGCCCGCTCGCCGTCGCCGCTGCCCATGTCGGAGCCGCGCGGCCCCGGGCGCGGCGCTCGGCCTGGCGCGGGACCCGGCCTTGTGTTCGCCGCACGGGAACGCGCGGGGTGCGCGGTTTACTCTCAGTCACAGCGCCGCTTCCCAGGCACTGCGGCGGCTGAGTCCATTACAGTCTCCTCCTCGCCCTATTTTCCGGTCTTGCGTGTCTGTGGATTAGTCTCGCACACGGCACCCCAGCGGTGGGGGGGCGCGGGGTTCGACTCCGGGTGTTTTTCCGAGCTCCTGCCGCTGGGCAGAGCCCCTCTCCAGCATGCCGGACCGAGCCCAGCCCGGGAGCGCGGACACTCACCCCCTCGCGGTTCCGCTGACCACCGCGGTCAGGTGCAGGGCCGTCTCGTGCCGACGGTTAAACCAGGCCAGCCGAGGGAAAATGGACTCGACCCGTCCAGTCCAGTCCGCCCCTCCTCTGTGCGGCCGTGTCCGCAGAGCGCTGTTCGCGCACCGAGCCCGCTGCCTGGTCCTGTTTTTCCAGAGATGGATGTGTCGGTGCGGCTCTCTCGCTGCCTCTCCCTCCGCTCGGGTTTAATTAACCCCGCAGATGCGCAGACGGGGAAATCTCGCCCCCCCCCTCTCTCCCCTCCGTTCGCTCCGCACGGTGCTCGTGGGGGGAAAAAACCACAGAAATGAATTTTAGGCTCGAGCGGTGTGAGCCCGTATTATAAAGGGGCTGACGTCACAGGTAAAAGCCCAGCTCGCGCTGCTGGCACATCCTTCCGCCCGCAGCCCGACCTATTGTTCGAGCGGCGCTGTGACAATGCGGGGTGTTAGCCTGGGGGGGGGTGCGGGGGATTTGTAAGAGCTTCCACACTGCAGCGAAAACAAAAGCCAGCTGACCGGGCTGTGCCCTGCCTGGGGCTCTGTGGGCTCAGCACACCGCTCATCTTCCCCCCCTCCGCTCCGAGCAGAACCAGGCCCGGTTTCCTCCCAGGGCTCAATAAGGAGACTCCCGAGCTCTTGCTAACAAGCCGAACCCCTTCCCTTGTGAATTTCAGCTCCAAAAACGATACCGTTCGGAAGTTCTGAAGGGTCCGGAGGCAGAGGAGAGGGGGACAGGAGAGAGGGGGAGAGGAGAGAGAGAGGAGAGAAGAGAGAGGGAGAGGAGAGAGAGAGGAGAGAGGGGGACAGGAGAGAGGGGGAGAGGAGAGAGAGAGGAGAGAAGAGAGAGGGAGAGGAGAGAGAGAGAAGAGAGGGGGACAGGAGAGAGGGGGAGAGGAGAGAGAGAGGAGAGAAGAGAGAGGGAGAGGAGAGAGAGAGAAGAGAGGGGGAGAGGAGAGAGAGAGGAGAGAAGAGAGAGAGGAGAGAAGAGAGAGAGAAGAGAGGGGGAGAGGAGAGAGAGAGGAGAGAAGAGAGAGGGAGAGGAGAGAGAGAAGAGAGGGGGACAAGAGAGAGGGGGAGAGGAGAGAGAGAAGAGAGAGGGAGAGGAGAGAGAGAAGAGAGGGGGACAGGAGAGAGGGGGAGAGGAGAGAGAGAAGAGAGGGGGACAGAAGAGAGGGGGAGAGGAGAGAGAGAGAAGAGAGGGGGAGAGGAGAGAGAGAGGAGAGAAGAGAGAGGGAGAGGAGAGAGAGAAGAGAGGGGGACAAGAGAGAGGGGGAGAGGAGAGAGAGAAGAGAGAGGGACAGGAGAGAGAGGAGTGAGGGACAGGAGAGAGGAGAGAGAGAAGAGAGAGGGAGAGGAGAGAGAGAAGAGAGAGGGACAGGAGAGAGGGGGAGAGAGTGAATGGGAGAGCAGAGAGGGAAAAGACAGATTCCTTCCATCCTTCCAGCAGCGGAGCAGGAGAAAACATGGGAAAAGCAGTGTTCTTGGGAATCTGGGCTCCGTGTCCTTTCCAGGACCAGCTGGGCTGGGGGGGCCCGACTGCCTCGCCCTGCCCACACCCCCCCGATCCTGCTGCATCCTGCTCCGGAACGGCCAGCAGGGTGGAGACAGGAATTCCTGATGTGGGGTTACTGGAATGCAGACCACCTCCGAGTGAGGGATTACTGTGTGAAAACTGGCCAGCGGTTCTCTCGTAATATTGCAGAAATCGTATTGTGTGGGGTTTAGTCAGCTAACACTTCAGCAAGTTTATACTATCCATCCCCCCGGGAATCTCCTGGCCTCCAGGGGCAGGGACACAGGGATCAGAGCCACTCCGGGTGAAAAGGTGCCCGGCGCAGACTCGAACCCAGAGCCCCCGCTGGGAGGAAAGTTCCTGCAGCTCCAGGGAGCCCAGGTGTGGTGTTTCCGCAGTCCTGGACTATCCCACTGGGATACTGGTGGGGAATACACTTCTCCAGCTCTCTGCTCCGTGAGGCCAGGAGTGTGCTCAGCTCCGGATCGGGGCGTCGATATTACTCCTGCGTCTCCCTCTTTCTGTCTCCAAGCGGGAGCAGTCTTTCCCCCAGGAGCGCAGCCTTCAGGGAGTAAAGCAGCGAGCAGCAGGAGCTGGGCTGGTGTTTCCCCAGGCTGGGAAGTATTTGCCCCACTGAGGGAGTCGGAGCGTTTTTCTATTATCGCAAAGCGCTGCAGAGGGCGGTGAGGTCAGCGCAGCTCATCCCCGGCGGCGTGCTCCCAGACACCGAGGACACCTGCTCCGTGAGAACCCTCAGGAAGGCCAGGTCTGTCCTCCAGGACCCCAGTCACCCCAACCACAATCTGTTCTCTCTACTACTGCCTGGAAAACGCTACCGCAGCATACAGACAAACACCAACAGATTTCAAAACAGCTTTTTCCCTCAGGCAATAAGACCACTGAACAGCCACCCACAGCCACCAGCAGTTACCCAAAGACCGCTGAGAAACAGTCAGGCCACTTGAGACTGATAAGGTGCGCCTGGTACTTCGCCTTCTCAGGATATAAATGACAGTGCTAAATACCTCCTATTCCTACTCCTTGTGTTATTTATTGCTTTAATCTGGTAAATTGTAAACTAATTTATTGTATTCTACTCTGTAAACTTAATTCTATCAACTTCTGTCCGACAACCACCGCTGTATGCTGTATTGTTGTGCATTGATAAATAAACCTTGATTGATTGATTGCTTGATTGATTTCAGAAAATGATGTAAATGGAGTGGGGTGGTGCATGCGTAGCCATAGCCTAATTGGCTATTGTTGTCATCAGACACTCCTAGAGATATCTAGCGCTAGGTTTTTGGTTTGTTAGCCAACTTGGCAAAACAAATGCATATATCTATGTTTTTCAAAAAGCAAATAAGACACATGAGATGCTACAGGCACCTTGGGTTTTGAGGAGTACAGCCTGGCTTCCCGAGCACAAGCAGCAGTGCTCGCGTTTGCTTGTAGCAGCTCGATACTGCTCCACCTGCAGGAGCTGAGCACGAAGAGGATCTAAAACTTCTCCTGTAAACAAATGACAAGTGTTGGAATGCATGAATAACATTAAGATAATATTGACGGATAGATGCGAGTGTGCATTTTACAGATAACTATTCAGATCGCCTCTAAATGCCCTGCAGTATTTTTAAGTGAACAACGTTTACAGTGCTAAAATACATCCAAAGTATGTATTTGACGCTTTTATTAGCAGACCATTCTTGCAATTAAAGCCTGCATATCGTGATATGAAATACCCCGGCAAAAACGCCAACCCCCATGTCGCGACATGAAAGGCCCTATATCGCGATAGGACATACCCTGACAGGATATGTTGAACCTGTGTAATGACACAAAGTCCATATATCATGACCCGTCCTGTCTGGGTATCATGTCCTGAAATTAGACCTTTGTTGAGACAGCGGTGCCAGGGTGGCATGGAAGCAAGGCGCCAGTCGTGATATTCATGTGATATACATGGGGTCCCTATCATGACATGCTGCAGTGGTCTTGTCACGATGGTATAATAATAATAATTGCTTACACTTATATAGCGCTTTTCTGGACACTCCACTCAAAGCGCTTGGTATCCCACAGTTACGTGTTTGGCAACAACTTGTCACTAAAGGGAAAGAAAAGGAAAAAGTGCCTTAGAAAATAAAAACCATAGATCTAAATCACGGTGATTTTACATGCATTACAGCCACAGGTTTGTGTCATAGATGGTTAACTTGTTGGCATGCGTCATGTCTTAGTATTATTCACATCTAAGGAGGCTCATATGTTTATGGATATTGATTGTCTTTAAAATCTTAAGGGTACGAGCTAAACTGTAACAGAGCGGCTGAACTCGGTTGACGGGGTCACTGGAGGTCAAAGTCTCCGTGCATGGTCACGTGATCACCGGGAAAACTAGGCGCTATATCTCGGGAACAAAAGCAGCACAAACGCTACTTTCAATGGCACAAACGAATGAGGTGGGTTTCATCGTTTGTGCTGTCTGTAGGGGGGCGAACTTCACGGAAAACCCTGCATGATATTTTAAATACAATATTTAGGACGGATTTTGTATCTTACGTTTTGCGTTGTGTTCATTATGTTTTGCAATAAAATATTAACTTCAGAGTAACTCGTAAAACTACTGAACAATCTAAAAGCAGGCATACAAATACGTAGAACTGTTACAAGCAACAAGTGAAAATGAGCTCTTGCTTGTTCTTCAGCTAAAGACAAAGTCCTCATATGAGAGGCCTTTGCAAACTAGCTGTCATTTGAACGGGAATGTGCCGACTCTCTAGACAGTAATGAGATTATCGCCATATTCAATTCCAAGCCCGACGCCTGCGTCTGGTCCAGAAGGCCAAAACCTCACCACAGAGGTAGGCACTGATTGTTTTTGTGTGTGTGTGTCCGCCGTGGCACAGTAGCGTTCGGCAGCCTAGGTAATTGTTGCTTAACCTGTGTGTGTGTGAGAGAGAGACAGTATATATATATAATGTTCCCATAATTCTGCTGTTCGATTATACCGCTCGAGAATTGCATTGTAAATTGGAGGGCTGCCCCTATGCTGGCAGGACGGTCAGTTAGAGCCCAGTCCACCCACTTTTGCACAGGCCCACCCAAAAATCAATTCCTGGCTACGCCCCTACTCCCTACTGAGAGCTGGTGTGTGGGGAGTGGACTGGCGCATCATCCATATGTGGCGATAGCCCGCATTTGAAAACTCTGCTGCTGTAAACAGGAAATAAAGCACTTCCTTTTTTTTCTGACGTCATCTGTAAGTGCCCTATCCTTTCTAAGCTACTTCCTGTGCAGAGCGGAACAGGCTGGCGGAACGTCTTCTCGGTGACACCGTGCACAACAGATGCAGCTGGCGGAGTGTCGCCGACAGCAGGACTGTAAGTCGTAAGTAAACAGACATGCCGGGTTTTTAAATTTCTTCGGTTGTTCTGCGATAAAGACTTGTTATGCAGAGACTGCAATACGCCGCACATCTAATATAAGCTGCCTCGAGTAAGGTACTCTCGTTCATCCTGTTTGTTTTAGTCTGAAGAAACGATAGCCTCACGCACCTCTGCAGATTGCGACAGTGGCATTAAGGTCAAAAACGATTTTAACGCGCCTGCATGGACGCTCGCTGGGCGGAGTCGAACCCGATATTTCTCCAAAGAAGGAATTTTGTTTGTTTTCTGTAACAGAAACAGCTGCGTGTATCTGAAAACCGCTGAACCCGTGACGTCCTGGTGTGCACCCGGACCTTGCTGTATGTACACGAAGTGTTTCTGCTGTTTAGGGTTTTATTGTTAAAGGTGCCGGATGTAGATTTGTCTGCATGTTGTGTCCTCTCTCTCCAGTGTGCGTGTGCGTGTCCTCGCTCTCTCTCTATCTCTCTCCAGGCTGCGTGAGTGTGTTAAGTGCTGTGTATTTATGTGTTAAGTGCTGTGTCCCCTCTCTCCAGGCTGCGTGAGTGTGTTAAGTACTGTGTATTTGTGTGTTAAGTGCTGTGTCCCATCTCTCCAGGCTGCGTGAGTGTGTTAAGTGCTGTGTATTTGTATGTTAAGTGCTGTGTCCCCTCTCTCCAGGCTGCCAGGATGACCATGGAGCTGGATGTCTTTGTGGGGAACACCACCATCATGGATGAGGAGGTCTACCAGCTGTGGCTGGATGGGTACACTGGTGAGTCTCTTACTAGGGGACACTCTGTTAGCATGAGTCCAGTGGGTTGCCCTGTCTTTCACACAGCCCCTCTCCCCTCTGCTCCAGTGAGCGATGCTGTAGCCATCAGGATGAAGAGTGGGATTCTGGAGCAGTGTGGAACCACGCAGGACGTCCTGGAGAGCGACACCATGGATCACTACCGTACCTTCCAGATGGCCGAGCGCCTTCTACACAACCCGGCCAAGCTGAGCAACCAGCTGCTGTTCCAGATCCCCCCCCAGAGACAGGCCATGCTGATTGAGAGGTACAGACCCCTCCCACCCCAGAGTCAGACCCCTCCCACCCCAGAGACACAGACCCCTCCCCCCAGAGTCAGGCCATGCTGATTGAGAGGTACAGACCCCCCCCCCCAGAGCCAGGCCATGCTGATTGAGAGGTACAGACCCCTCCCACCCCAGAGACACAGACCCGTTCTCCCAGAGTCAGGCCATGCTGATTGAGAGGTACAGACCCCTCCCCCCAGAGTCAGACCCCTCCTCCCAGAGCCAGGCCATGCTGATTGAGAGGTACAAACTCCTCCCCCCAGAGACACAAACCCCTCCCCCCAGTGTCAGGCTATGCTGATTGAGGTACAGACCCCTCCCTTCAGAGTCAGGCCATGCTGATTGACAGATTAAGAGCTACACCCCCCCCCGCCAGACACACACACAGACGCACTGTGCGATCCACAGATACACACACGCAGACAGACACACTGTGTTGATCCGGAGGTAAGCGCACACTGTGACGCAGGTACTACGCGTTTGACGAGGCGTTTGTGCGCGAGGTTCTGGGCAAGAAACTGTCCAAGGGCACCAAGAAGGACCTGGACGACGTCAGCGCCAAGACTGGCATCACGCTGAAGAGCTGCCGGCGCCAGGTGTGTGTGTCTGTGGAGAGTGGGGAGGGTGTGTGGGGGGCGTGTCTGTGGAGAGTGGGGAGGGTGTGTGGGGGGTGTGTCTGTGGAGAGTGGGGAGGGTGTGTGGGGGGTGTGTCTGTGGAGAGTGGGGTGCATGTGTGCCTTTGGAGAGTGGGTGTGGAGTGGGTGGGTGAGTGAGTGTGGGTGTGGGTGTGGGTGTGGCTGTGGAGTGGTCACGCTGCTGCTGCAGTGACACGCCCCTTCCCTCTCCGCCCCTGACAGTTTGACAACTTCAAGCGGGTGTTCAAGGTGGTGGAGGAGATGAAGGGCCCCCTGGTGGAGAACATCCAGCAGCACTTCCTGCTGTCCGACCGGCTGGCCCGGTGAGTCCCGTGTTCCGTTCTAGTTCTAGAGTTCTGGTCCGGTCCGGGCCGCCTTGGCAGCCTCTCCCTGTCCGTCTGCCTCTCCGCAGGGACTACGCTGCCATCGTCTTCTTCGCCAACAGCCGCTTCGAGACGGGCAAGAAGAAGCTGCAGTATCTCACCTTCGAAGACTTTGCCTTCTGCGCCAGTCAGCTTATCCAGTACTGGACCGTGGGAGCAGTGGGTGAGCAGAGAGTGGTCCCCCAGCCCCCCAGTTCCCCCGGTCAACCTGGTCCCCAGTCCTCCAGTCTCCCCATTACTCCTGTACTCCAGCCTCTCAGTCCTCCCAGTACTCCAGCCTCTCAGTCCCCCCAGTACTCCAGCCCCCCAGTCCCCACAGTACTCCAGTCCCCCAGCCTCGGTTGCAGTGCTCTCCAGCTGAGCTGCTTCAGTGCTGCGATTTGCAGGAGCTCAGAG
This sequence comes from Atractosteus spatula, assembly GCF_055471065.1. Classification (NCBI taxonomy): domain Eukaryota; kingdom Metazoa; phylum Chordata; class Actinopteri; order Semionotiformes; family Lepisosteidae; genus Atractosteus; species Atractosteus spatula. The sequence continues at coordinate 909,064 of NW_028296641.1, forward strand.
GCTGGGAGGCGTGGAGAGAGTTGTAGAGTTGGGGATGAATGTTGGAGGCAGGGAGGCGCGGAGGCTGACCAGTGCTGGCTCTTTCTCTCTCAGACTCCATGGTGGAGGACATGGATGTTGATCTGGACAAGGAATTCCTGCAGGATCTGAAGGACCTCAAGATCCTCATCACAGATAAAGACATGCTGGACCAGCACAAGAGGTATTGCCCGTGTGCCAAAAATGACCCCCCGATTATCCCTGGGGACCCTCGGCTCTCTGTGTCCTGCGTCTGGGACACTGCGGTTAGGCCCGGTGTAACACAGCGTCACTGTGACTGTTCAGAGGGCAGCTGGGTCCCTGCGGGTCCAGTCCGGGAGAGAGGAGGGGTGGTCTGTGTCTCGGAAGGGGGTCCTGGGTGAAGGAGGGGGAGGGTCTATGTTTAATCCTGTGTGCTTGTCCGCCCCAGTCTGGTCTGCACGGCGCTGCGGGGGAAGATTCAGGTGTTTGCGGAGATGGAGGCGAACTTCAAGGTGAGCGCGGGAGGCCACTGTGGGCGTCTCTCCGGCAGGCACGGGTGATGGTCCTGACTTTCCGAACTCTCTCCCTCCCTCAGAACCTGTCGAGAAGCCTGGTGAACATCGCAGCCAAGCTGATGCACACGAAGGACGCGCGGGATTTGTTCATCGACCTGGTGGAGAAGGTGAAGCTGACCGGCCTGGAGAGGGGCTGGCTGGGCCGTATTGCTGTCTGGTACAGGGGCTGGCTGGGCCGTATTGCTGTCTGGTACAGGGGCTGGCTGGGCCGTATTGCTGTCTGGTACAGGGGCTGGCGGGCCGTATTGCTGTCTGGTACAGGGGCTGGCTGGGCCGTATTGCTGTCTGGTACAGGGGCTGGCGGGCCGTATTGCTGTCTGGTACAGGGGCTGGCTGGGCCGTATTGCTGTCTGGTACAGGGGCTGGCGGGCCGTATTGCTGTCTGGTACAGGGGCTGGCTGGGCCGTATTGCTGTCTGATACAGGGGCTGGCTGGGCCGTATTGCTGTCTGGTACAGGGGCTGGCGGGCCGTATTGCTGTCTGGTACAGGGGCTGGCTGGGCCGTATTGCTGTCTGGTACAGGGGCTGGCTGGGCCGTATTGCTGTCTGGTACAGGGGCTGGCTGGGCCGTATTGCTGTCTGGTACAGGGGCTGGCGGGCCGTATTGCTGTCTGGTACAGGGGCTGGCTGGGCCGTATTGCTGTCTGGTACAGGGGCTGGCGGGCCGTATTGCTGTCTGGTACAGGGGCTGGCTGGGCCGTATTGCTGTCTGGTACAGGGGCTGGCTGGGCCGTATTGCTGTCTGGTACAGGGGCTGGCTGGGCCGTATTGCTGTCTGATACAGGGGCTGGCTGGGCCGTATTGCTGTCTGGTACAGGGGCTGGCTGGGCCGTATTGCTGTCTGGTACAGGGGCTGGCGGGCCGTATTGCTGTCTGGTACAGGGGCTGGCTGGGCCGTATTGCTGTCTGGTACAGGGGCTGGCTGGGCCGTATTGCTGTCTGATACAGGGGCTGGCTGGGCCGTATTGCTGTCTGGTACAGGGGCTGGCTGGGCCGTATTGCTGTCTGATACAGGGGCTGGCTGGGCCGTATTGCTGTCTGATACAGGGGCTGGCTGGGCCGTATTGCTGTCTGGTACAGGGGCTTGCCGGACCATACAGAGGTGTGAGGTGCTGTGCCATGCTATATATAGGACCTGGGTTATATATGGGCTGGGCTGTGTAGGGGTTGTACACTGACTCTTGCTCTTTGTCTTAGTTCATTGAGCCGTGCCGCTCGGACAGGTGGATTTTGAACGATGTCCGAGTCTTCCTGACTCAGTACACCAACTCTGCACGCGCCCTTGATGCCTTCAGGTGAGGTTCTATAGAACAGGGTGAGCTCTCCTCTCTCCCCCCTCTTCCTGTCCTAAGGTTTGAATCGTATGAAAAGTCTTTTTTAATTGTAGTTGTAGCTGCTTGCCTGTTGTTTTGTTCTGTTGGATCTTAATGAAACCTGTATCGGACTGAGATGTGGTGTGCTGCTGGGTTTGGCCACCAGATGGCGCCGTTGGCCTGCTTGGCTTCTTTCATGCACAAGGAATCTGACTGGTGTCCCTGGTGTCCTGACTCCTCTGCAGGCACCAGGCCATCTGGGAGCGGTACATGGGCGTCATCAAGAGCTGCATCCTGAAGATGTACCATGAGTAGCGCCCGTCTTGCGCCCCTGCCCTGTCCCTCCTGCCCCCTCTCTGCAGAGCCCAGGCCTGGGACAGGAGCGTGCTGTGTCTGCTGGACACCAGCGGAGTGGGGTGTGTCCGCTGGAGACGTGAGACAGGAGGACAAGGGAGACTCTCGCCTGGCTTTCCCTGGGACTCTTCGGGAGACGGGGGCTGGGATTCTGGAACTGAGGAGCCACTGAGGTCCTGCCGTTAGCTCCTCTTCCTCTCTCCCGGGACCCCAGGGGGCGGTTTTCCCAGAGGTGTTAGTGTTCATACAGCTGTTCTCGGAGGGACCGCCCTCAGTGCCTGCTGGGACGTCGGAAGCCGTCTACATGTAGATGTGCAGCTGGAGAAGCAGGCTCTCCCCTTGGATCTGAAACAAGCTCATTGACTAATCGAGGGCCACTAGGGGGCGATATGGACCTGTGTGCTGAGTAGCCAGTGAGAGGGAATACCTGCACACAAGACCTGCTATTTTATCTGTTTTTATTCTTAATTTAAATAAAACTCTTTAAGCACATGAAAGGTGTGTAGTTTTTGGAAGGGTGAAATTATGTCAAGGCTCTGGTCAGGTGGGACAGTTTACGGCTCCTTATTGTTTTGTCTTCGTCTGCTCTTTGTGTTGTTTACCTGGGGGTCAGTCTCTCTCTTTCTGTCCTCCTCGTCAGTGGGTGTGTAGTGTCCAGTTCCTCTCTCTCTCTCTCTCCCTTGTCAGTGGGTGTGTAGTGTCCTGTCCCTCTCTCTCTCTGCAGTGAGTTTGTAGTGTCCTGTCCCTCTCTCTCTCTGCAGTGAGTTTGTAGTGTCCTGTCCCTCTCTCTCTCTGCAGTGAGTGTGTAGTGTCCTGTCCCTCTCTCTCTCTCTCTCTGCAGTGAGTGTGTAGTGTCCTGTCCCTCTCTCTCTCTGCAGTGAGTGTGTAGTGTCCTGTCCCTCTCTCTCTCTCTCTGCAGTGAGTGTGTAGTGTCCTGTCCCTCTCTCTCTCTCTCTGCAGTGAGTGTGTAGTGTCCTGTCCCTCTCTCTCTCTCTCTGCAGTGAGTGTGTAGTGTCCTGTCCCTCTTTCTCTCTTTCTGCAGTGAGTGTGTAGTGTCCTGTCCCTCTCTCTCTCTCTCTCTGCAGTGAGTGTGTAGTGTCCTGTCCCTCTCTCTCTCTCTCTCTGCAGTGAGTGTGTAGTGTCCTGTCCCTCTCTCTCTCTCTCTCTGCAGTGAGTGTGTAGTGTCCTGTCCCTCTCTCTCTCTCTCTCTCTGCAGTGAGTGTGTAGTGTCCTGTCCCTCTCTCTCTCTCTCTCTGCAGTGAGTGTGTAGTGTCCTGTCCCTCTCTCTCTGCAGTGAGTGTGTAGTGTCCAGTCCCTCTCTCTCTCTCTGCAGTGAGTGTGTAGTGTCCTGTCCCTCTCTCTCTCTCTGCAGTGAGTGTGTAGTGCCCTGTCCCTCTCTCTCTCTCTGCAGTGAGTGTGTAGTGTCCTGTCCCTCTCTCTCTCTCTGCAGTGAGTGTGTAGTGTCCTGTCCCTCTCTCTCTCTCTGCAGTGAGTGTGTAGTGTCCTGTCCCTCTCTCTCTCTCTCTGCAGTGAGTGTGTAGTGTCCTGTCCCTCTCTCTCTCTCTCTGCAGTGAGTGTGTAGTGTCCTGTCCCTCTCTCTCTCTCTGCAGTGAGTGTGTAGTGTCCTGTCCCTCTCTCTCTCTCTGCAGTGAGTGTGTAGTGTCCTGTCCCTCTCTCTCTCTCTGCAGTGAGTGTGTAGTGTCCTGTCCCTCTCTCTCTCTCTCTGCAGTGAGTGTGTAGTGTCCTGTCCCTCTCTCTCTGCAGTGAGTGTGTAGTGTCCTGTCCCTCTCTCTCTCTCTCTCTCTCTCTGCAGTGAGTGTGTAGTGTCCTGTCCCTCTCTCTCTCTCTGCAGTGAGTGTGTAGTGTCCTGTCCCTCTCTCTCTCTCTCTGCAGTGAGTGTGTAGTGTCCTGTCCCTCTCTCTCTCTCTGCAGTGAGTGTGTAGTGTCCAGTCCCTCTCTCTCTCTGCAGTGAGTGTGTAGTGTCCAGTCCCTCTCTCTCTCTGCAGTGAGTGTGTAGTGTCAAGTCCCTCTCTCTCTCTGCAGTGAGTGTGTAGTGTCCTGTCTCTCTCTCTCTCTCTCTCTCTCTCTCTCTCTCTCTCTCTCTCTCTCTCTCTCTCTGCAGTGAGTGTGTAGTGTCCAGTCCCTCTCTCTCTGCAGTGAGTGTGTAGTGTCTAATCTCTCTCTCTTTGCAGTGGGTGTGTAGTGTTCAGTCCCTCTCCTCTATGACGGCTCCCAGAAGGGTTGGGCTTGCATGCATGTTGCAAAGCAGTCTGATCCACTCCGGGTTTTACCAGCTGCAGGTGGTGCCGGGGGTCTTGTTCCTGTTACTGAGTTTCGGTGAGCCTGGTGCAGACGCGTGTGTTTTCCTTCCTGTGCGGGGAGAGTCCCTCCCCCACAGCAGCTGTCCCGGGACAGCGTGAGAGTGGATGCCTGGGGCTGGGGGGCCGACAGCAGTGCTTGTCTTACAGCCTTGTCACAATGCCTTTTGGTTGTTCTTTTGTAGTGAAAACAGATCAGGTACATGTCTCCACCGGGGCTCTGAAACAACCTGTTTATAGACACACACACACACCAATTACCTACAGCTGAGCTCCAGTCTCTCACGCTGGGAGGGGAAACTTGTACACATCTCAAGGAAACGAAGCCCGTCTCAGTTTCACGCACAGCAAGCAGTACACACTGAAAGCACAACAGTGATGCTAAACATCCGCTGTCGGTGAACATCTGGAGAGATCTTATTCCAGAGCTACACGATCAGACAGACACCGCACGCTGCCGAGAGGCTCGGCTGCTGCTGTTCCCCGACACGAGAGACAGGATGTAAGGTTGGCATCATGACAGCTCTAACCTCAAGTCCGACTCCACGTCGCGTCTTTCCTCTCTGCTGGCCGCAGGTTGGGCAGTGCTGAGCTGCTGCAGGAATCAAGTTGCACTGTTGGTCACTGTGGGACAAACGGATGTTGAAGCTCGGAGTCAGTGTAGGGATAATGACCAGAGACTCTCCTGGGCACATGGGAGGGGCCCACTGAACCTCTGGCGTCGGGAACGGAGGGTACAAGGGACCTGATACCAGTATTCAGAATCCTCCAGTGTCAGACTTGGGAATCCCTGGTGGAACACAAGCCAGATAACCAGAGGACACCGGTGGAGGGAAATAGGTGTAGCACTGGTTACAAGGGGTGTGTCTTTACACAAAGGGTTGTGGGAGTCTGGAACTGGGGCTGTACAGAGGAGGGAGAGATTTTGCAGCCACAATGTGTCCACATCCAGGCCCAGTCCCCCAGACTAGGAGAGGAGCACAGGACTGGTCTGGGGCTGGTCAGAGACTGGTCTGGGGCTGGTCAGAGACTGGTCTGGGACTGGTAGGGGGCAGGAAAGAGGGAGGTGGGGTACAAGCTGGGCCTGGCATGCCAGGCGGCCTGGTGGGGCAGTGGTCAGTATTGCTGCCTTACAGTGCTGGGGCCCTGCGTTTGACTCCTGGGGTGCTGTGTGAGTGGAGTTTGCATGTTCTCCCTGTACTCTGGTTTCCTGTGTGCGTGTGTCTGCCTGGTGCTGGCCTTGATGTACCCCACCTTGAGCCCCCTGCGTACAGGACAGACAAACGTGACCCCCTCTCTGCGCTGAGACCCTTCTCCCAGCTGCAGACTGCGACCAGTCCCAGCGTCTGTGTCAGGTGTGCTTAGTGTTGTTGCTGAATAGATTCTCTCCTGCACTGACAGCAGGCGCCTGGGGCAGAGGATGCCAGGGTCACGGGTCCGAATCCTGGGAGGCGGGCACTGCTGAGTGGGGTGTTTTTCTCTGCTTGCCCCAGTGGACGCCCAGCTGTATAATTGGGTCTCCTGATCACTGGCGTCAATAAGAATTCGATCTCTGTGGAGAATGAAGAGAGGAAGATGGGGTGTCCTGGCCCCCTGTCCTGTGCACGAACTGAGCCAACGCGAACAGTGGTGTGTGTGTGTGTGTGTGCGTGCGTGCGTGCGCCGGTGCTGTGGCGTGGCCGGTCTCTGTGCGGTCGTGTCACATTCCTGTGGCGCTCTCTGGGTCTATAAATAGTGCAGCCTCAGGCTCCGGGGGGGTGGGAGGGGCGGCGATTCCACCCCCAGCAGCTGCAGGGGGGGAGGGGGTTAAGTGAGACCAGGTGTGGGGTTCTGGGAGCGGGCCGGCGCTCGCTGGCTCCCCACCAGGAATCCGCAGCCTCGGGGCTCTGCGGGGGCGGGGCTCTCCGCTCTTACGGAGCCGCCTCCCGGCCATGCGCTCAGAGCTCAGCGTGGGGCTGGACATGAGCACACTGCTGCTGTGCGACAGAGAGGCCCGTCACGTCCGCGCAGCCTGCCTGTGAGTACCTCGCGCCGGCCCGGTTCCCTGCTTACGGTTACGCCGCCGGCTCTGCGTTTTGGGAAAGGGGGTCTCTGTAGGGTGTGGGGAGGCGCCCAGGGGGGCGGGATTGCTGCGGTTTGTGAGGTTGGCGTTCCGCTGGAGCCAGATGGGCAGGCTCTGGGCTGGGCTGAGTCAGAACCAGGAAGTTCTGCTGGATGGATGGCAGATTTGTTTTATTGCTGCTACTGGTCTGTGAAGCAGTAGAAACCTTCTGCTCAGTGTGTGAAAAGTGGAAAGAAAGTAGTAAAGAGGATCTTGGCTGATAGCTCTAACCTCTAAACTTTAACTGCTAGTTCTAACCAGTCCTCAGATGTTAGCTCTTCTGTCCACACAAGAACTAGTAATCACAAGATTAACCTTATACTGTATATGGACTCCACAGGGACTAGAGGAGTCTAGAGCCTGTGACTGGGCTGTGTCAGTGTGCTGGACTCCACAGGGACTAGAAGCGTCTGGAGTCTGTGACTGGGCTGTGTCAGTGTGCTGGACTCCACAGGGACTAGAAGAGTCTAGAGCCTGTGACTGGGCTGTGTCAGTGTGCTGGACTCCACAGGCACTAGAGGAGTCTAGAGCCCTGTGACTGGGCTGTGTCAGTGTGCTGGACTCCACAGGCACTAGAGGAGTCTAGAGCCCTGTGACTGGGCTGTGTCAGTGTGCTGGACTCCACAGGGACTAGAAGCGTCTGGAGTCTAAGACTGGGCTGTGTCAGTGTACTGGACTCCACAGGCACTAGAGGAGTCTAGAGCCTGTGACTGGGCTGTGTCAGTGTGCTGGACTCCACAGGGACTAGAAGAGTCTAGAGCCTGTGACTGGGCTGTGTCAGTGTGCTGGACTCCACAGGGACTAGAAGAGTCTAGAGCCTGTGACTGGGCTGTGTCAGTGTCCTGGACTCCACAGGGACTAGAAGAGTCTAGAGCCTGTGACTGGGTTGTGTCAGTGTGCTGGACTCCACAGGCACTAGAGGAGTCTAGAGCCCTGTGACTGGGCTGTGTCAGTGTGCTGGACTCCACAGGGACTAGAGGAGTCTAGAACCTGTGACTGGGCTGTGTCAGTGTGCTGGACTCCACAGGGACTAGAAGCGTCTGGAGCCTGTGACTGGGCTGTGTCAGTGTGCTGGACTCCACAGGGACTAGAAGAGTCTAGAGCCTGTGACTGGGCTGTGTCAGTGTGCTGGACTCCACAGGGACTAGAGGAGTCTAGAGCCTGTGACTGGGCTGTGTCAGTGTGCTGGACTCCACAGGGACTAGAAGCGTCTGGAGCCCTGTGACTGGGCTGTGTCAGTGTGCTGGACTCCACAGGCACTAGAAGCGTCTAGAGCCCTGTGACTGGGCTGTGTCAGTGTGCTGGACTCCACAGGCACTAGAAGCATCTAGAGCCCATGACTGGACTGTGTCAGTGTACTGGACTCCACAGGCACTAGAGGAGTCTAGAGCCTGTGACTGGGCTGTGTCAGTGTGCTGGACTCCACAGGGACTAGAAGAGTCTGGAGCCTGTGACTGGGCTGTGTCAGTGTGTCCACAGGGACTAGAAGAGTCTAGAGCCTGTGACTGGGCTGTGTCAGTGTGCTGGACTCCACAAGGACTAGAAGAGTCTAGAGCCTGTGACTGGGCTGTGTCAGTGTGCTGGACTCCACAGGCACTAGAAGCGTCTGGAGCATGTGACTGGGCTGTGTCAGTGTACTGGACTCCACAGGCACTAGAAGCGTCTGGAGCCTGTGACTGGGCTGTGTCAGTGTACTGGACTCCACAGGGACTAGAAGAGTCTAGAGCCTGTGACTGGGCTGTGTCAGTGTGCTGGACTCCACAGGGACTAGAGGAGTCTGGAGCCCTGTGACTGGGCTGTGTCAGTGTGCTGGACTCCACAGGGACTAGAAGCGTCTGGAGCCTGTGACTGGGCTCTGTCAGTGTGCTGGACTCCACAGGGACTAGAGGAGTCTGGAGCCCTGTGACTGGGCTGTGTCAGTGTGCTGGACTCCACAGGGACTAGAAGCGTCTGGAGCCCTGTGACTGGGCTGTGTCAGTGTGCTGGACTCCACAGGCACTAGAAGCGTCTGGAGCCTGTGACTGGGCTGTGTCAGTGTACTGGACTCCACAGGCACTAGAAGCGTCTGGAGCCTGTGACTGGGCTGTGTCAGTGTGCTGGACTCCACAGGGACTAGAAGAGTCTAGAGCCTGTGACTGGGCTGTGTCAGTGTGCTGGACTCCACAGGGACTAGAGGAGTCTGGAGCCCTGTGACTGGGCTGTGTCAGTGTGCTGGACTCCACAGGGACTAGAAGCGTCTGGAGCCCTGTGACTGGGCTGTGTCAGTGTCCTGGACTCCACAGGGACTAGAAGAGTCTAGAGCCTGTGACTGGGCTGTGTCAGTGTGCTGGACTCCACAGGGATTAGAGGAGTCTAGAGCCTGTGACTGGGCTGTGTCAGTGTACTGGACTCCACAGGCACTAGAAGCATCTGGAGCCTGTGACTAGACTGTGTCAGTGTGCTGGACTCCACAGGCACTAGAGGAGTCTAGAGCCTGTGACTGGGCTGTGTCAGTGTGCTGGACTCCACAGGCACTAGAGGAGTCTAGAGCCTGTGACTGGGCTGTGTATGTGTGCTGGACTCCACAGGCACTAGAAGCGTCTGGAGCCTGTGACTGGGCTGTGTCAGTGTACTGGACTCCACAGGCACTAGAGGAGTCTAGAGCCCTGTGACTGGGCTGTGTCAGTGTGCTGGACTCCACAGGCACTAGAAGCGTCTGGAGCCTGTGACTGGGCTGTGTCAGTGTACTGGACTCCACAGGCACTAGAGGAGTCTAGAGCCTGTGACTGGGCTGTGTCAGTGTGCTGGACTCCACAGGGACTAGAGGAGTCTAGAGCCTGTGACTGGGCTGTGTCAGTGTATTGAAGGAGATGAACTGCTAGAATACTGTGAACCTTGTTGAAGCGGGTGAAGACAGAGGAAAGTGTTGAAGCAGGGTGGAGCTGCCTTCTCGTGATGTGATAGATGTCACGCGTGCCTGCTCTGATGCAGACGCCCCCTCTCTGTCTGCAGACGGCGCTCACTGCTCTCTGGCCCTGTATTTTTAGCAGAGGTTGTGGGGAAGCAGAGAGCAGGCAGCAGACAGGACAGTTCCCCAGTCTACTGCACTGGTCCTCCAGATGAATTACTGTGACACAACCAGATGCCCCAGCAGGTAATCTTTTTGTAGGGCATCCCAAGAAATGGACACAAACACATCCCTCAACTACAAAGTAACAGGCAGGGGTCGTCGTAATTAAACTTCCTCTCGTATCCCTCACAATCAGGAACTAACCAGGCAAGTAAGTTGCATACCAGCTTCAAACCACAAAGGCTCTCACAGGTCCACACAGACCCAATTGGTCATGTGACTGAGGGTGGCAGGTCAGACCCCACAGCTTTCTGGGGAATGAAGTTCAGGTCAGAGCTGCTGTTCCCTCACATCCAATATCTGCTAAAGAGCTGAATTTCTAAGCAGGGTTGCGTGGGCCAGTCCGGTGGTCTTCATGATGACAACAGAACAGGAGACACTTCTTTGCACAAAGGGTGGTGTGAGTCTGTAACAGGCTGTCCACACTGTTAACGCTGATATCCCTGTGAGTAACGGCCGGACGAGATCCTCAGATCAGTCAGCCAGGGAGCAGCCAAGCGAGCTCAGCAAGAGGCCAGATGGCTCCTGTGTCTCTGCTCTCACTGTGTGGCCTCCAGCGAGGAGGGGGGCTTGTTCCCAGGCTGAGCACTGTTTGATCACAGGGTACTGGGGGTGGTCAGCCTGGGGGGCACTTGAACAGCAGGGAGGAGCCCCGGGGGGGGGTTGGGAACTGGGCCATGTGGAGCACCAGTTTCCCACCCCCACAGCCTCTGGAACAATCAGGGTTGATGTTCTGCGTTGGCCTGCCTGTGCAGACGCTGCTCTGAATAAGGAGCCCAGTTTGCAGTGTGAGGCACCTGGTTCTGAATAGACATTCAAGAGAGTTCTGCAGCTGGCAAAACCTGAAGTGGATCAGACTGCTGCTCACCGGGAGTCTGATTGTCAGTCCTGAGACACAGAGAGATTGGAAGTGCAACTGAGCTTCAGACAGCCTGCACGCTGAGCCCGAGCAGACAGGGGCAATCTGGGCCTGCGCGCTGAGCCCGAGCAGACAGGGGCGGTCTGGGCCTGTGCGCTGAGCCCCTTTCAGACAGGGCGGTCTGGGCCTGCGCGCTGAGCCCGAGCAGACGGGGCGGTCTGGCCCTGTGTGCTGAGTCCGAGCAGACAGGGGCGATCTGGGCCTGCGCGCTGAGCCCGAGCAGACAGGGGCGATCTGGGCCTGCGCGCTGAGCCCGAGCAGACAGGGGCGGTCTGGGCCTGCGCGCTGAGCCCAAGCAGACAGCACAGGCAGGGGAGCTCATTCCAGCTCCCCAGATGAAAGGGCTGAAGCAGCAGGCAGGCAGGGCTGCAATTTGGTGTAATAAGGTGCTTGGGAAACAGCCTGTTTCTCCTCAGGGGAAATTACAGGGTCTGGGCTCTACAGTGGGACTAGCCCAGGACCAACAGCTGGGTGTTGCTGTCAGTTCCACAGACTGTCCTGTCCCTCCCTTTCCTCCAGTCTCCCTCTATTATCTTCTTGTCTCCCTCTCTGTTTTTCTGCGTCCTGATCTCTGCATCTCTCTTTTCGTCTGCACATCTCTCTCCCCTCTGGCCTCTCAGTCCCCCTGTCCCTCAGGAAGGGAGCTGCTCACACAGATGGACCTGTGCTGTTCTGAGGGCAGAGGGAGAGGACTAAGTACTGGGTGACAGAAAGCCACTGCTCCGGGTTCCATCCTGCCTGCTCTGTGAATGAGCACAAGTTGTTTTTGCAGTAGCTTGGACTCACGTATTTATATTTCCATGCACATTTTTGACATTGTTTTGTGTTTTCATCCTGCGGTTCTCAGCCCAGCTGTGTAAATGGTGGCACAGGGAGGGATCAAGTCTGAGGTCAGGAGTGAAAAATTTGGCAAAACAAGCCTGGCTGTTTTAATATTTGAAATGTAAATGCAGTGGGTGTGTGTCAGTGTTGAATTACAGTGTGTGAAAGTGTTGATGTAAGTGTGCGTGTGTATCAGTGTTGGTGTGTGTGTGAGAGAGTGTGTATTTACTGGAACACCAGAGTTTCAGTGAGGCTGCCAGACAGATTGGAGAAAAGTTACAAGCTGTTTTTTAAAAAACATAGTGAGACATTGAAACTTTAACAACCAGGAAATTGTTTAGGAAAACATCAGAGAGAGATAGAGGAGAGAAGGAGTTCTTACAGTTCTTGAAGGAGGGAGATTGCATAGACTGGCCTGCTGGTGGATCAGACAGAATGTCTCAGTGTGTCTTAGTCTCTGTCCATTTGGCTCAGTCTGGCACAGTGTCTTTCAGTGTCTGTCCATCTTAATGTCTCAGTGTCTCAGAGTTTTTCAGAGTGTCTCAGAATGTTTCAAAGTGCCTCAGCGTGTCTGAGAATGCCTGAGAGTGTCTCAGTCTGTCTCAGTCTGTCTCAGTCTGTCTCGGAGTGTCTCGGAGTGTCTCAGTCTCTCTTAGAGTGTCTCAGTGATTCTCAGTGTCTCAGGGTTTCTCAGAGTGTCTGTCTGTCTCAGTCTGTCTCAGTCTGTCTCAGTGATTTTCAGTCTGTCTCAGTCTGTCTCAGTCTGTCTCAGAGTGTCTCAGAGTGTCTCAGTGATTCTCAGTGTCTCAGTCTGTCTCAGAGTGTCTCAGTGATTGATTCTCAGTCTCAGTGATTCTCAGTCTGTGTCAGTCTCTCTCAGTGTCTCAGTGATTCCAAGTGTCTCCGAGTGTCTCAGTCTGTCTCAGTCTGTCTCAGTCTGTCTCAGTGATTCTCAGTGATTCTCAGTGATTCTCAGTCTGTCTCAGTGATTCTTAGTGATTGATTCTCAGTCTGTCTCAGTGATTCTCAGTCTGTGTCAGTCTCTCTCAGAGTGTCTCAGTGATTCTCAGTGATTCTCAGTGTCTCCGAGTGTCTCCGAGTGTCTCCGTCTGTCTCCGTCTGTCTCAGTCTGTCTCAGTCTGTCTCAGAGTGTCTCAGAGTGTCTCAGAGTGTCTCAGAGTGTCTCAGTGATTCTCAGTGATTCTCAGTGATTCTCAGTCTGTCTCAGAGTGTCTCAGTGATTGATTCTCAGTCTCAGTGATTCTCAGTCTGTGTCAGTCTCTCTCAGAGTGTCTCAGTGATTCCGAGTGTCTCCGAGTGTCTCCGAGTGTCTCAGTCTGTCTCAGTCTGTCTCAGTCTGTCTCAGTGATTCTCAGTGATTCTCAGTCTGTCTCAGTGATTCTCAGTGATTGATTCTCAGTCTGTCTCAGTGATTCTCAGTCTGTGTCAGTCTCTCTCAGAGTGTCTCAGTGATTCTCAGTGTCTCCGTCTGTCTCCGTCTGTCTCCGTCTGTCTCCGTCTGTCTCCGTCTGTCTCAGAGTGTCTCAGTGTCTCAGTCTCTCCATCTTTCTTCCAGGACTCCAGAAGTTGCTCCGTGGTGCTGACCTCTCCCAGTCCTGGCCTGTTTGCAGACCATGAGACCTCTGTGGGTGGTGCTGCTGACTTGTGCTCTGCACACAGCTATTTCACAGGAGCCCTCTGAATCTGACGCCTTCACGGTGAGGAGAAAGCTGCTCCCCAGCCTGTTTGTGAAGTACATTTGCCTCTGTTGGTCATTTGTGATTGAAGTGTGAAACTGTTCATTCTTAAACTTGAACACTATTGTTTTCTAAATTCTTTCTCTCCCTCTCTCCTCTCTCTGTCCCCCTTCTCTCTCTCCCCTCTCTCCTCTCTCTCCCTCTCTCTCCCCTCTCGCTCCTCTCCCTCTGTCTGAGCAGGAATGCACTGATGGGTACCAGTGGGATGCCCAGACTCTGCACTGTAAAGGTAAGTGGAAGCCCCAGTCTGAGCCTCACAGTCTCAGCAGGCTTGTAAAGACCCTGCTACCTGGTCCTCCGGGTCACCGCTCTCCTCTTCCTCAGATATAAACGAGTGCGAGACGATCCCGGACGCCTGCAAGGGGGAGATGAAGTGTTTTAATCACTATGGAGGCTATCTGTGCCTCCCTCGCTCAGCCTCAGTCATCGCCAACAACGAGGTCAACGCGGGGGCGGGCGATCCCAGCCAATCACCAGCCAGCCTGCCGGCCGCTGGCCACACCCCCTTCAACCCCTGTTCCCTCGGTTACGAGCCCCAGGGAGACACCTGTGCTGGTGAGCTTTGCTCTCTATGTGTGTTTCTGTCTGTGTGTCTGTATTGTCTGTACTGTCTGTGTGTGTGACTATGTGTCTGTGTGTGTGACTGTGTGCCTGTACCATCTGTGTGTCTGTCTGTACTGTCTGTGTGTCTGTATGTGTCTGTGTGTCTCTCTGCACAGTCGGTGTGTTAGAGCATCTTTCTGTGGGTCTGTATTCCTTCAAGTCTGTTACTATTCCATTCTTTGAGTCTGTCCCACAGTCTGTTTCTCCAGTGTGATATGGGAAACTGAGCTCTGGAGCAAGGATCTCTAGTGTACCAGCTGATTGGCCACGCTATTAGGACCCTATAAATGCAGAGTGGACATGTGTGAGCAGCAGGCCAGCCCGCGCAGGACCTGGGCTGTGCTGAGGGGTCGGGGGAAGAGAGGGGGCGTCACAGGCCGCTAACTGCACTGTCTTTGTGTGGCCAGATGTGGACGAGTGTGAGCAGGACCTGCACGACTGCCAGCCCAGCCAGCTGTGCATCAACACCGCCGGCTCCTTCACCTGCCAGTGTCCGGATGGGTACCGCAAGATCGGCACCGAGTGCGTGGGTATGTCTCCGGGCGCAACGTGGGTGCCGGGCTGAGATCATCAAATGTGTTAAATTACCTCCTCTATGTCCTGAGCGAGAAACCAGCACGCAGAAGCTCAAGCGTGTTCCGGGTCTTGTGGAGTTCAGAAGTGTCCGACTGCGACAGGACTGACCTGTGCTGCTCTCTCTCGCAGACATTGACGAGTGTCGGTACCGGTACTGCCAGCACCGCTGCGTGAACTCGCCGGGCTCCTTCTCCTGCCAGTGTGAGCCCGGCTTCCAGCTGGCGGGGAACAACCGCTCCTGCGTGGGTGAGCGAGGCGCACTGTACTCTACACCATGTACACCATATAGACCATATAGACCATATAGACCATATATTATACACACTGCACTGTACTCAAAACCATATAGACCATATACACCATATACTATACACACTGCCCGTTATTCTACACCATATACTATACACACTGCACTGTACTCTACACCATATACACCATATATACCATATATTATACACACTGCCCGTTATTCTACACCATATAGACCATATAGACCATATACACCGTATACACCATATATTATACACACTGCCCGCTATTCTACACCATATAGCCCATATACTATACACACTGCACTGTACTCTACACCATATAGACCATATATACCATTTAAACGATATACTGTACACACTGCACTGTACTCTATACTCTCTACTATGTACTCTGTGCAGATGTGGACGAGTGTGACATGGGTGCCCCCTGTCAGCAGCGCTGTTATAACACCTATGGGACCTTCGCCTGCCGCTGTGAGCAGGGCTACGAGCTGGGAGAGGATGGCTTCGCCTGCAATGGTACGAGACACCTATATGCTGTGACCTATAACCTTAGTCACCTATACGCTGTGACCTATAACCTGAGTCACTTATATAGTCAACCTGAGAGACCTGTACACTGAGACAATGTACACTGAAACAGCTTCAGTATATTGAGAGAACTATACGGCGTCACTTATAACCTGAGAAAGTACCTGTGCACTAAGACACATATATACTGAGGTATATATACACTCACGTATCTATACTGAGACACCTATACACCGCGAGTCCTGTGCACTGAGACATCTATACACACGAGACATACAGTATGTATATATATTCACTGAGTCACCTATACGCCGAGAGACCTAAGGTACTACTTATACACTAACACACCTGTACAGCAAGCACTCTCACCTGGCAGCACACATGCACAGGAGTGACACAGCCAGCCGCCTCCATGACCTCACAATGACCTCTGACCTCTCCTCTCGCCCGCTGCAGACATCGACGAGTGCAGCTACTCCAGCTACCTGTGCCAGTACCGCTGTGTGAATGAGCCCGGCCGCTTCTCCTGCGTCTGCCCAGAGGGGTACCAGCTGCTGGGCACCCGGCTGTGCCAGGGTGAGGCCCGGCCCGCGGTGCGGAGTGGTCCCGCTGGTGACCCGGGGGCCTGTCTGCTGCAGCGCTAACGCCTGCCTCCCTCCTCCCCTGACCCTGCAGATATCAACGAGTGCGAGACGGGGGCTCACCAGTGCAGCGAATCCCAGACCTGCATCAACATCCACGGGGGCTACCAGTGTGTGGAGACCAACCGCTGCCAGGAGCCTTACGTCCAGGTGTCGGACAAGTACGTGCCGGACAGGCCCACGGGCTCGTGTGGGGCGGGAGAGTGCCCTCTGCTGGCTGGTGATCGCCCTGTCTGTCGCTCTCCGCAGCCGCTGCGTGTGCCCGGTGACGAAGCCGGCGTGCCGGGAGCTGCCCTTCTCCATCGTCCACCGGTACATGAGCATCACGTCTGACCGCTCCGTCCCCTCCGACATCTTCCAGATCCAGGCCACCAGCGTCTACCCCGGCGCCTACAACACGTTCCGCATTCGCTCCGGAGACGAGCAGGGGGACTTCTACATCCGGGTGAGCAACTACAGTGATCACAGTGACCGCAGTGACCATGGAGATCGTGGTGACCCAACACTATGCACACACAGCGCACCTTGACGCATGGACACGAGATGCATACACACGCAGGCACAATATACACACATCATACAGACACACACAAACACGTTTGTTTTCCTATTTCTTGTACTCTGCAGGAATGAACTCTGAGCACTTTCAGAAACTTGGACGGCTTCACGTTGTCTGTCGGGAGTTTTTCTGAAATTCTGTCCCCGCATTTCTACTCCTCCGCGCTGCCAGACACAACCCCTCTAATCTCATCGGAATGCTGGGAATGTCCAACTACACATTTGGGATAGCATTCCAGAGTAATCCTGACAGGGATTGAGTATCGGGATTTAAAGGAGCAGGGCACTCCAGCGCTGCTCAGGCTCATTTCTGCTCTTCCCCTCCCTCCAGCAAATCAACAACATTAGCGCCATGCTGGTGCTGGCCCGCGCTGTGACCGGGCCCCGCGAATTCGTCCTGGACCTGGAGATGATCTCCGTCAACCCCCTGATGAGCTACCAGACCAGCTCCGCGCTGCGGCTGGCCATCTACGTGGGGCCCTACGCCTTCTAGAGAGAGCCCCCCTCCTCAGCCCAGACACCACTACAGCTGCTGTCCACTCTGGGTTCGCCGGACACTGACCCCTCCCGGCCCGCCTCCGAGCCGCTGCCTCTGACCTCGACCCTGTCCTGCCGGCCCAGGAGAGCAGTGGGTTTCTCCTGGTCCTGCAGAGCCACATTGGGTCACTGAGCTCGTGACAACCTCATTCAGTCAGTTAGCGACTTAATTGGCCTTAAACCGCTTCGAAGTCCTTAATCATTGACGAGCGTGCACTCGCTATAAAATCCCACAGGGTTGGACTCCTTGTTGACGAATAGATTCGAACCCTTTTCCAAATCCGAGCCAGACAGATGTGGGGTTGCATTAGTTTCTCTTTTTTTGTATTTACTGCCTTTTTGTGTTTTTTTTATTAAAGAAGAAGGACATATATAAATGTACGTATTTGATTATTATTTTTTAAAATGTTCATTATCAGATCAAGTTTATGGGGCCTCAAGATATGAAGGATTTGTGTAGGAAAAAAAAGGCAAAAAAATAATAAAATTGGAAAACCTGGAGTGTGAGTGTATCTGTGTCTGTAGGGGGCGCTGTCTCTCAGCCTGTCGGGTTTCTGTGTGTCTGTAGGGGGCGCTATCTCTCCCTGACTGTCTATGCTGTTCATCTTGAATAAGGGCCATAACGATAATTACTGCTACAGTATGTGCTGGATTAGGGTCAGAACCCCAGCCCCTCTGGAGAGGGGAGATTCTGAATCCTTTCTGAATCCCCCAGCCTCTCTCGGCCGTCTATAGATAGAACAGAGAACATCTCACTTCACACGCTGTTCTGAAGACACTGTTCTGTGCGGGGGAGGAGGGGGCAGCAGCTCAAGACTGCCATTCAGAACGAGAGGGAGAGAGTCGCGTGTTTGGCTTCATATCAGCAGAAATAGTACCGCCACACAAAATGAGATTTTCCTAAATGCAGTCTACATTCCCCCTTACACAATCTTCTTATTACAGCAAAAACATTCTCCACACGCGGTCGGCCAGGGAAAGCACAAACAGGCGCACAACGGTCAGCTCACACAGGTGTGGCCGCGACGCCGAGGTCAACAGCACTGGGTGGGAGCTGCTACAGCTCTGTCAGCAGCAGGAAGATCACTAACAGACCCTCTCCGGGAAGAACGGTGGTAGACCTGGACACTCCTCTGTGACGCACTAACTCCTCTCTCTGGCCACAGTCAGATCAAACTGGACCTCAAGAAGCTCTCCCTGACACTGCCCAGCCAGCTGTACTGACAGGCGACAGCCAGCCAGAGGAATACCAGCTTTGACCACAGGAGGGCAGTATTTGACACCAAAAACCCAGCTGGAGAGAGCAGAGGGATCTACAGCTCCTGCCCACTGAAACTGTAACCTAGTAAACCACTGATCTGATTCCTTTCACCACGCATGCTGCCAGCCCCCTGCCCCTCCAGTCCTAGGATGTCCCAGCTGCTCTGCTCGGACTGCCTGCTCCCTCTCACACGTTCCTGCCAGCGGCCACATGCAGCACATTCACGCTCTTGCAGAGCAGGTTGTAAATGCTTTTAAAGTAACTGCAACAAACTCCAGTTGAATATCACAGGAACAGCAGCTCCTGCTCTCTTACCTCATCGCCACGTGTGAAACCTTCATACTGACCTGTGTGCAATCTCCTGCAACTTCTTCCTCACAACTAGGCTGCACAACCAGAATCGTGTGGGAGTGCATCACCAGTGCATCACACAAGTTCCCAGCCCTGCTGCTGGGACTGACAGTCCGGTTTCCTTCGCGAGATGGCAGGATGGGATCCTGGGAACACGAGGCTGCACACGTGTTTCGTAGCTCTTCCCGTTTGTGCTCATGTGTCGTTGCGTAAACGAACGAGCCCTTGCCCGGCTCTCGTCCTCCTGGTCACACTAAGCTCCGGGCAGGACCGATGGCGATGACACAGACTCACACACGGATGACAGGACCAGCCCACACAGCCGCTGTTCCTCTGCGAGAGAGGCTCACACTCACACGCTGTCCCTCTCGCACATGCAGAGTGTACACATGCCCACGCACTCACACGCGCGGGGACGCTGTGTCCTGGCCTGGCGCCCCAGTCTGTGGCGCTCCCTGGCACTAGGACCTGGCAACAGGCCGGCACAGGATGGGGCAGCGTGGGCAGATCATTGTGCAAATTCCTGACAGCAGCTACAGGGAGAAGCCTGGAATTCTGGGATTGGGACAGCTCCGCTGTGGGACTTGGCTGAACCTGGAGCCGAAACAGTGTGGAGGTTTTCCTCAGGAGACCCCCTGTCCAGACCTGGGGACAGGTGTCCAGCGCGGCCGGGGAGGGGCTGTGAGAGACAGCTTCGCTTGCCCAGGTGGAATCAGTGAGAAGACAAGACCTCCCTCTTGACCGCACTCCGGGCTGCACGTTCCTCCATTCTGCTCTGCGCCGGGACGCAGTGGGTAGTAGCGGCTGGAGAGCAAGGTCTGTAAGCTGTGGCTCTATACACCCCTTCAAGGCGAATTCGTTCCTTATTGCTGGGCTGCACCATTTTCTCTCAAATGACCAGAACACCTGCGCGTGTGTGTGTATATCCAGACTCAGACCCCATTCCCATGTAAGCAGCCAATCCGAACACTGATCTGCTCCAGTGGGATGCCTGGAATGAGGAACTGTGCTTCCGAGGGCCGGGAGCTGGAGGCCCAGGACAGGACTGGAGCAACTCGTGAGCCTGCTCCTGCCCTGTCTCCGTCCGTCCCTGTGCGGGGTCTGTGCCTGTGTGTGGGGGGCCGGGACACTGCCAGGTTTTAATCGGGACTTTTCCATCGATTGCTGTGCAACACTGTTTTTAAAATTCAGTCTGACTGCTGTGGGATGCCGCAGGTCCAGGAGCAGTGCTCTTTCTCCGAGAAGCATCGCGGCTGTCTCTCTCACCATCCTGTCCTCCCGCCCGCAGAGCCAGTGCGTAGATGCGGTTACTAGGCTACGGCGATCCTGTTGCTAGGGACGCGTGGGCGGCTGAGAGGATGGGAGAGCATGCTGGAAAAGGATGGAGAGAGTGAGGGAGAAGGAGGCAAGGAGCTTGGCTTCATGTGCTCTGTTCCCCTGGACACAGACCCCACGGCAGGCGGGGGCAGTCCGGGGGTCTGTGTGTTTGTGCCAAACCTCAGCCGCAGCACGACTGTTTGATAATTAAACCTGTGTTGCCAAAATTATTATTCTGGGGGATGGGGGGGATCAGCACAGCAACAAGGCCTTGGGTTAGATTCTGGCTCAGAGCACCTTCCGTGTGGAGTTAGCATGGTCTCCACGTGGCTATGTGGAAGCTATTCTTTACACGCTGTCCTTACCACCCCCCATCCCTGTTAACAGCGAGCTAATTATGTGTCTCCTTGTGTGCGTGTCTGTCTTTGTGTGTATTTGTGTGTTTATCTGTCTGCCTGCCTGTGTGCATTCTGCATGAGTGTGCATCTGTGTGAGTGTGCGCAACGGGCCAGTGGTTCTCTCTGTAGGGAGTTTCTGCTCTGTGCTCTTTGTCAATCAGATTGAGTCCATGTTGGAAAAGCAACTGAGTCTCTTTAGTCTTCCTCTAATGTCATCAAAAGGACTTAGGACTCAAGTTTTAGAAATCCCTGAAAGACACTGACAAAGCCAGTCCAGTTGTTTCATTTCAGTCTGTGACAGGATGGCTTTCTTTAAACATTAAATGCCACTGAGCCGCCAATGGAGAAGCTCAGCAGGTGTGAGCCTGGTCAGTACCTGGATGGGAGACCTGGGAAAGCTAAGGATGCAGCTGGAAGAGGTGTTAGTGGGACCAGTAGGGGGCGCTCACCCCGTGGTCTGTGTGAGTTCTAGTGCTCCAGTAGAGTGACAGGGACACTCTACTCTAAAACATGCACGGTCCTTCAGATGAGATGTAAACCTGAATTCCTAACTCACTGTGGTCCCAGGGCGTTTCTTGAAAAGAGTAGGGCTGTTACCCTGGCGTCCTGGCCAAATTCCCCCCTGGCCTTTACCCCTCATGGCCTCCTAATAACCCCTTCTCTGAACTGGCTCCATCACTCTGCTCTCCTCCCCACTGAGAGCTGAACAGTGCCAAGCAGTGCTCAGTGCTCCCCCTGGTGGCCAGTTATATATTCACCTCGTTCTTTACCGCTACTGCACAAATATAGATAGTATAAAATAAGTCATTTAAACAAAAATCAATATCTCAATCTTGTTTACTCTCTATCCTCCTCCTCTCTTTCAGCCTCTTTCCCTCACTCATCCTTCCACTGAGATCAGGGTAAAGCACAGTACAGCGCAGTAAAGCCCAGTGAGATCAGGGTAAAGCACAGTACAGTGCAGTAAAGCCCAGTGAGATCAGGGTAAAGCATAGCCAACCACTGTAAAGCAAACCATGATGAGAAGACTGTGCGGTAAGATCAGGGCAAGAGTGAAGAGTCACTGCCGTGATTTACTGTGACAAACTAATAAACAGGAGAGTCTCTTGGCCCGGCAGCCAAAGGGTTAAACCTGCCTGCTTTTGCCTGAAGCTGACTCTGCCTCCTGATTGGCTGGCTGCTGCTCCAATCAGAGGGCGCAGGCTAAGAGACCAGCAGTGACACTGGTGTTGTCATTTTGCCTAAAGAAGGCAAGTTGTGGCTGCCTGGCAACTGACGCTGCTCATTGAGGACTTGCTATGAATGAATCAGCACAGCCTCTTGCTGCACAGGCTGCGCTCACTGGCTGGAAACCGACAGGAGCTGCTCTGAGTCTTCAGTCCTTACAGAGCCTCCTGGGGGTTGTGTAATAGAGATACTCTGTTTGTGCTAATTATAGCTCCTGCTGGAGGAATGGGGGGGACGACGCCCCTAGAGTGTTGCTAGAGAAAACAGTGCGCGTGGAAGCACACATATTAGACACCAGAGCCCATTTAGATCAATCGGTATTGATCAGTCTATCTGTCTATCTGCCTGTCCATAGCTCTGCCTTTACATTTCATCAGCAGTGCCTGAAGGACTGATGAAAAGGATTGTGGGACACAGTCTTTTACAAGCTCTGTCATGGCGGGCCTGTCCCACTGGGGTCTGTCCAGAGACTGGGAGACTCCCATCCCTCCTCCTGCTCTCAACGAGCACACAGAAGTCACTCTTCACTTCCCTCCTCATCTTCCTCCCTTGAGAGGCACGTGGTGGAGGCAGACGGGAAGTTTCACTCACCGCACAGACATTGTGCTCTCTGCTGCCCCGGGGAAAAGACCGACAGAGCCCCCAGAGGACAGGGGGAGCTGAGAGTGGAGAGCTGGGGTGGGGCTGCCTGTCTGCTCCCATGTGGAGGCCGGCAGGTGACACTGGTCGGCCACACAGAGTAATGAGGTGACAAGTACTTGTGTTTATCTACACCCACACTGAACTGTCACCCAGCCTTGACCCTTGACCTTCCACCTTGATCTACACCCACACCGAGCTCTAACCCAGCCTTGACCCCTAACCTTTCACCTTGATCTCCCCCCTACACAAAACTCTAACCCAGCCTTGACCCTTTAACCTTAATCCTAACTCTAGCCACCAGCATGTCAAAGCTAGAGAGTAAACCTGTTTGAAGCCCTGAAGTCCTGCCCCGCCCGCCTGTCCTGTCCACCTGCGTTACCCCGGTGACCAGAGCTCAAGGAGTTATCTGCAGCTGCTGTCTCAGTGATTGTACTTACTCTTCGCTGCTCTGCTCTCACTTGAGTGGGATGCTTTTTCTGTTGACGCCCCACCTCCCTCCACCGTGTGGAATATCATGATTCCAACTTCACCAGAGGAAGGGAGTACAGAGGACCTGACTCCAACACAGCAAGCCCAGGGCAAGGGCTGGGCATGCTGGGAGACAGAGACTCAGAAGCATTGTGGGTGAAAGCCTACAAAATTGCCTGGAGCATCCAGCACCTCTCTCTCTCTTCCGCTGCCTCCACTGAGCCGCTGCCCACTCCTGTGCACCTGTTCCGAACCTGCCTGGCGTCCTCTCACCTCTCCGTGCTCTTGGCTGCCCACAGTGTGCATCACCGCACAGCAGCTCACAGCTCGCAGCACGCAGAGCCACACCTGGGCAGATCCAATAGCCAGCCCTGGTCTCAGCCTGCAGGGCCCTTCCTGGTACCTGCTTCCAAGGAAGCAGCATTTCAGGCAAACCAGCCTGGAAGATCAGGACCCTCATCTTCAGGTGAGTTCGCACTGAGCCCCTCTGCCTGTGGTCTGGCCACATCAGCCAGGGAGACGCAGACCCAGGGTGAGTGGGGTACAGTGGGGGTGCGGCGTGAGTGGGGTACAGTGGGAGTGCCGTGTGAGTGGGGTACAGTGGGGGTGCGGCGTGAGTGGGGTACAGTTAGAGCGCGCCGTGAGTGGGGTACAGTGGGAGTGCAGCGTGAGTGGGGTACAGTGAGAGCACAGTGTGAGTGGGGTACAGTGGGGGTGCGGCGTGAGTGGGGTACAGTGGGAGTGCCGTGTGAGTGGGGTACAGTGGGGGTGCGGCGTGAGTGGGGTACAGTTAGAGCGCGCCGTGAGTGGGGTACAGTGGGAGTGCAGTGTGAGTGGGGTACAGTGGGAGTGCCGTGTGAGTGGGGTACAGTGAGAGCACAGTGTGAGTGGGGTACAGTGGGGGTGCGGCGTGAGTGGGGTACAGTAGGAGTGCGGCGTGAGTGGGGTACAGTGGGGGTGCGGCGTGAGTGGGGTACAGTGGGAGTGCGGCGTGAGTGGGGTACAGTAGGAGTGCCGCGTGAGTGGGGTACACAAGAAGCAGCAGGCTGAAGACAGACCTGAAGTTTGTCCTGAAAGCAGGATAAAGCACATGGAGAACAGTCCTGCGAGACTGGCCCGGAGAGGAGAGTGCTAACCCCACCCAGAAGAGAGCTCAGCCAGCGATGAATGTGGGGGGCTCCCTGTGACGGAGCGCGGTCCCAGGCTGGGGATCCTCCACACTGCACCCCCTCTCCAGTGGGTTGCTGCTCTGGGCTCCTCTGCAGCTCGTCGCTGCCGCTGCATACGCAGGGTTGCCATGGCAACGTGAGGTAGGTGTGTGACATCACACAGCTATGAGAGGCATCTTCCCTGCCTCATTATCGCCTGCTCTGTGCTCAGCAGCGCGGCTCAGCCCTGTCCTCTCCTCTCGCGCCCCTAACCAGCTCGTCATGGTGCTCTCTGGGATGACAGCTTGTTGACTCCTGAGCTAAATTTAAACTGACACTCCAGCTCATTCCCTGTGTGTAGAAACTCTGGGCACAGTGGTGGAGAGAAAGAGCAGGTCTCTGGCAGACTCCGTTAGCAGCCCCCCTGGCTGAAGGTTCGATATGGTGGCAGCATGATAGGGCACAAAAGGGAGCAGACACAACCCCATGCAAACACACCTCTATATCTCGCAGACTGGCATTGTGTGCTTCGCAGGGCCTGATGCATACTGCTCCCCAGAGTTAAGGCTGCACTGGGGGTTCCCCCACAAACCCCTCTGTCCCTTCTGCATACTCGCCCTCCGAAACTGGAAGCCCTACCCCACCGTGACCTCAGAGCAGAGCTGCGGGGGTCCCACAGGCGGGGGGTGTCCCCTTGCCAGCGCTCAGGTGGGAGGCGGCCCCCAGACTGGACCGGCCTGCTCTCCCCGCTGCTGGGAGGAGTGCCATGAGGCTCCAGGGTTCGAGGCCCAGCCCCGGCTTCACTGCACCTTGAGCAGACGCGCAGGCGCTGGAGCTGCTGGCCTCCTCTGCAGAATTTTTCATCGGCTCTAAAAATAGAGCCAGTGTGAAAGCAGGCAAGAAAAGAAGAGGGCAGGTACAAGGCTAGCAGCGCTGACAGCTTCACAAACAGCCTTTAAGAATCAGAGAGGCGCGGGGGCGTCTGTGCCGAGCGTCCAGAGACATCAGCCGAAGCTTAAAGACACAGGCGGGTTTCACAGGCCACCGGCCGGCCAGCCGCGCTCGCTGGACCGGACACCGGCGCGGCGGAGACGCACTGTGCAGCTGACCGCGGCCCTGGCGCTGACCAGGACTGCCGCCAAGGGGCGATCGGTTGTGTGCCAGCGCTGGGACAGGGTGCGGGCTCCCAGGCGGGACGCTGAGGAAGAGGAGGAAGGAGGGGCTGGCTGTCCGTCTCTGCCAGAGAGCAGCGTCACCACTCTCGCTCTCCAGCACAGGCGTGGGTGGGTTGCTAGGCAACAGATGAGCTCGTTTCTTTCAAGAAGCTGGAGTCCTTGGTCCTGTTGTGCACACAGCAGACGGCTGGAAATAGATTCCTCTGCTGGCAGAGGACAAGCCCCCAGCTCCTGCGACAGGGCTCTTCGTCTTCACACTCTTCATCAAACTGACCCTGGCCCAGCACCTGAACTCTCGCAGTTCACAGAGCATCAGGCCCACCTGCATCTCAGTCCCTTAACTGGTTAGAAAGAAATGAACCACTTATTCAAAATAAAAAACACTTTACTGGGCTTTACTGCACTGTACTGTGCTTTTACCCTGATCTCACTGGGCTTTACTGCACTGTACTGTGCTTTTACCCTGATCTCACTGGGCTTTACTGCACTGTACTGTGCTTTTACCCTGATCTCACTGGGCTTTACTGCACTGTACTGTGCTTTTACCCTGATCTCACTGGGCTTTGCTGCATTGTACTGTGCTTTTACCCTGATCTCACTGGGCTCTACTGCTCTGTACTGTGCTTTTACCCTAATCTCACTGGGCTCTACTGCTCTGTACTGTGCTTTTACCCTGATCTCGCTGGGCTCTACTGCACTGTGTCTTTACCCTGATCTCACTGGTACTTTTGCTCTGCTTTGCTTATGACACCTTTTCTAAATTTAGTAGCATTCCTGAAGTACAAATTTGAAATAAAAATGAAAATCTCCAGACTTTAAAAATTTGTGGAAATATTCATGTTTGCTGTTTCTTGCATTGTTATTTGCAGTTATAAAGGATTTGTAAGTTTTTTAATAATAATAAATCATCTGTAAAACCTACTTTGCAATGTCTGTCCTGGGCTGATCAATCACGTCGATCAGCCCTGTGCTCTGAGCTGTCTCGCAGGTCCGTTGCACACAACACGAAACCGACGTGTCACCGTCCTTCAGGTCCACAGAGACGGGATGCACACAGCTGGACACACACACACACGGGGTCGGCGGGTCGTTCTGTGGGGAGGATCAAAGCAAACTACCGTGCAGCTCAGAAACGCGAGCAGGCTGGAGAAGAGCCGCTTTCAGGGCTACAAGTGGCCTGTTTTCAGCAGACTCTTAGCCTTTGTCTCCGCGGGCAGGCCATGCCACTCTGTCTCTGCCTCAGCACTCATTCCTCCCTCATTCTGAATGCCCACACAGCAGGGCCAGAATAATGGCTTCGTTAGTGCGCTCGCATCATGAAAGGAAATTAAGCATCTTATTGAATAGGACCCATTGAGGCTGCTGGGAAGGGAGGCAAACAACATTTCTTTTCTGAATGGAAACAAGGTAAAATTGGTGCTGCTCTCAACTGCAGAGGGGGTGTGATCAATGAGAAGAGGGAGAAGGAGAGGGAGGGGGGGCTGTTTTTGCCAGTAGCCTCCTCCACAACGGCACAGGTAGGATAAAGGAAGCACAGACAAACTCGGGAAGATCAGGCTCGCGGCTGCCTAGAGGGACACTGCTCATGTTGTAGGAGAGGAGAGGAAGGATGAGTTTTCAGAAATAACTATTTTTAACCTGGTTGCACTTGTTACATGATATGCATCTGCACTTCACTTGTGAGTCTTCTAGATGTTTCTGCACGCCCAGCTAGAATATGTCATTTGCGTCGCGTCCCAGCCTGTGTTCTAAAGCAAAAACTCAGTCTCCTTCCAGTAGTGCTCTAGAGCGAGCCCATTCGCTCACTGCAGACCCCAGTGCTCCTGGACTGGGACAGGTCTGTCCACACAGCCGTCAGAGCAGGAACAGTGGCAGAGCGGACTGCCTCCTGTCTCCAGCCCACTGCTGCACAGCTCTGACTCCTGCTCGTTAGAGGGACAATATTAACAACGAGGGGGACAGTGTCCCTTGGGATTCCAGCACTACGTCCTGTCCCACACTCAGCAGACGAGCCCCTCTGCCAGGGTGTGTGTGGGGGGTTGAGCTCGTTTGTGTGTGTCCCTGCGCGATTCCGCACACAGCCAGAGTTCTGCTGGACACAGCAAGTGACTGCGATGGGGGTGTTGTGTCTGGACACCCGTGTGGCTCCCCAAACAAGCGAAGCTGGGGTGAGCCGAGCCTCCGCGGACAGCCGGACAGGAAGAGGTGGAGAAGGAAAAGAGGGGCAGAATCCAGCTGTTGAAACTGTCGGCCCTAGTGATCACACTCCCACTGCACAGCTGTCCGATCCAGTCCAGCTTTTACAAGAAGCCATGCCTGGTGTTAGTGCAGGTGCACAGACACCCAGGTGCTGTTCTTTAGTGCTCTCCTGGCGCTGAGCCTGCAGCTCATTTCACAGCAGGGAGGTCCAGAGCTTCTCTGGTTTCTCGGGCTGCAGCTCCTGGTCCCAGACCCCCAGGCAGGTGAGAAGGACAGCCCAAAATAACAGCACAACTGCACCTCGCTCATGTCCCCAAACCACTGCAAACCTCCGGTGTAGACACAGTGTGGTACCTGGCCCACTCTGGGAGGTAATTCCCGTGGAAGGGGTGAAAACGTGAGCGCTTTCCGCTCCCGTTCGAGTCGCCACGTTTCTAAACCCCGAGGTCGCATTCCCGCGTTTCGGGCACGTCATCTGCGCCGGGGCTTCTGGGAAATGTAGTAAATAATACATGTACTAAAAAATAGATTCACGATAAGAAAATAGCAATATTATTAAGAGAATTTAAACTCTAGTGGGAAAATGAAAAGCACGTCAGATTAATTCCAAAAGTGCGAGGATAAAAGAACCGATGTTTCAAAGATGTTTAGGTGCCCTGCTGCGCCTTTCCTGGCGCGACACTGTTGCGTCTTGAAGAGGCAGGAACGTGCTTGGCGCGGGTCAGGAGCGGGAGGAGTCGCCTGTCTCGCGCTTCACCGAGAAACCACGCCTGCAGGTTTTATCATTCTGGCAACAAATGTGATTACTTGCACCTGTAGCACTACGTAGAGGCGGCATAGTCCTGCTGACGCCACGTTGGCTCTGCTGCCTGAGATCCAGATGTTGGCCTCTGTCTCGGGGTCCCTCACCGGCCCGCCCGGGCTGTACGATACTGGCAACAGCAGAGGAAAGCGCAGCTGGCCGGCTCTCTGGGCCGGGTAATATCGCTGCCTTTGTATTTTTGTATGACTGTGCAACGTCACGAACACTTACCGAAGTTCAGTCCCACTCAGTAACGAGCCCTCGGAGTCTGAGACAGAACTACACATGAACTCTCCGCTGAACAAAAATAAATCACACCGACGCCAAAAATGGACCGAATTTCAACTTTGTGAGCGTGTTCCTGAGTGTGGGGGGTACGTGCCATTCTCCCTTTAAAAGCCATTAATAGAAACTGCTCTATACATAGTGTCACTCTCCGATGGACAGGTATGAGCCCGTGTGTGTAATCGTGCCCGGAGCTGGGGCGCTATAATTACAGCCGTCGCGACGTCATCGGCTTTGTTGTTCACCTTTCTGGGCTTCCCGGCACGAGCACAACCGCCCGAGAGCCGAGCGCGTTCACCACTGGGGGGGCAGGGGGGTACAGGCGGCGTCGTGACGCCCCACCACCGCCATTCTCCGAAACAACAGAAGCCCGCCTGTCAGCCAGGGCCGAGTGGGGCTCCTACCGCTGAGGACAGGATACTGCCCATGTATCCTCAAGAGCTCTGTGTGTGTGTGTGTGTGTGTGTGTGTGTGTCAGATTTACGTGACCTTGATATTTACACGCATTCGTGCAGCACAGCCCCTGACGCCAAACACGAGAATTGCTGTTTCTAAAGCTCCTTCTCTAGCTGAGATATCCAGTTTCCACGCAGCCGAACAAACCCGTTTCTTATTTCACCCCAAGCAAGCGAGACCCCTTCCGCAGGGTCTCTGCCTTCAAGGCCGCGAGCCGCTGTTCCCGCAGCACGCGGCCCCTCTTGGTGCAAGGACCCGCTCGCGCCGGGTTTATTTTTATCCCGAAGCGAAGCGCGAGATTTCTCCCCCAAAACCGGTCCGCCCGGCTCCAACCACACGGTACGGGCTCGGGACCTGGGCTGGTCCAAACTTAATGAGCTGGGTCTTAGACTGAAGATCAATTCATTACGCGCTCATTACGAAGGAAGCTGTTTTTCTGGGGGGGATCATCCGGCCTCTTCCACTGCTCGGGCCTCAAGCGCTCGATTAGTCCTTAATGAATGCACTCGCAGTGACGCAGAATATCAATTAAGCAATTAAGAATCAAGCGATTTAAGGGAGAAAATGGGCCGGAACCGGCGTGATGCTGACTTGGGTACAAGTATTTGGGCCTCAATCCAAACGAGAGCTGCAGCTTAATTACTGCGCAGAGAAGAAAGAACAACAACATGTTCTCACGCGATGTTACTTTTGATATTGTTGCTCATTTTGTTTCTAGATTTGACAGAAATTGGTGACTGTTTTGCGATTTGTTTGCTATAGAGAACAGCAGTCAGAACTCGGAGTTCACAGGTGCCGCCTGCTGCCTGGTGAGCGTGGGGTCATGCAGGTGGGGCCGCACTTCAGGTGTGGATGAGCCGAGTCCCCACCTGTACGTAAGGCACTTTGAGATCCTTTGAGATAAAAGGCGCTATATGTATTTACGGATTCCCATTTCTCGAGAACAGGTCACCCAGATCTTTCTCTTTTTCACAACACGCGGCGGACTTGTTTCAGAAACTCTCCAGGAGTTGTGAGCGGGTGATTACTGGAGAACACGGCTTCAGGAGCTCAGTCGCCTGGGCTCAACTGGGCGATGTCCTGCTGGACAGAGCCTGGCGCGTCCACGCCATGAAGTGTCGGTGTGAGGTGTAGCAGTCCGCTGCTTTCAGAGCAGATTGACGGTTTGGCTTTTATTTTGCTTTGCTCTGAAAGATAATGGCGTTTGTCTTGCAGGACGACCCTCCTTCTCGATCGCCAGTTGCTGGCTTATTCCGGACTGGTCACCAATATTTACTCGACTAACGACTCGCCTTATCTCCCGTCCGCACGCCCGGCGGAGCGCTGCTCTCCCGGCCTCTTTATATAACGTGCGATTGCGATTTGACTGAAGTCTGGGAGACGTGACCGCGAAGTGAGATTAATTGTCCTACCCCCGTTCCCAGTTCAGTGCACTTGTACATAAAACTGTCTGCACCGTCGTCCGAGTGTGTTTTCTTGTGTGTGGAAGGGAGGACCAGACCTGACTGTTAATACGAGTCGTGCATAGAAACCCGAGGCAGTTGCGCAGTGAGACGCCACCTCAAAGTTACGTTTCACCCAAATCTTTTCCCCTTATAAGGAATGATACGTGGTTATGTAACCAATACAACGCAATTATTTTTTTCTTCCTCGCAGAAGAATGAAACTCTCCTCCGCCATCTCTGCCTTGTCTGGTTCCCGGCGTCGCTTTCCGACTCTCGCGGTTTTCAGCAGAACCCCCCCGGCTCGGCTGCAGCCGAACCCCGCCGCCATTCACAAAACTCGGGCTGTCCTGCAACTGCACCGCACGTGTGATGGGCATCCCGGGAGCGCACAACCCCCCCTCCCCCCCGCTATCGGTGTTCAGTGACCCCAAACTGAGAGCGCGCTGGAAAGAGCCCGGACGGACACACCAGCACTCCGCTCAGCCGGGGGCTCGGCTTGGACCGGCTCGGCTCGGCTCTGCAGCAAAGTCCTCAGGCGTGCGCGTCAAATCCGAAAGACCGAGGAGGCACTAAGAGCGCCTTCCTCTTCACCTGCGGGCTCGACGCGGCCCCGGGTCCGAGTGTGACAAACCGAGCCCGAGCGCGGAGTCCCGCCCCTCTCCGATTTTGTCCTAATCGGGCTGTCTG
Organism: Atractosteus spatula; assembly: GCF_055471065.1. Lineage (NCBI taxonomy): Eukaryota > Metazoa > Chordata > Actinopteri > Semionotiformes > Lepisosteidae > Atractosteus > Atractosteus spatula. Next base: position 939,911 of record NW_028296641.1, read on the forward strand.
CGTCGCCGGAGCTCCTTGTCCCGACCGCGTCATCGGCAGGAGTGGGTGACGTGGGCTCGGAGTCAGAGAGGGGGGGCAGCAGCGCCTCACGGCTCCGGACTGGTTCTTGTGTGCAAACGAACCCCCCCCCCCCCCCCCCATCATCCCCCCTTGTGACGTCGGTGATGCCAGCGGGCCCCCACTCGTGCACCCAGCCTATATAAGGGGGCTGCGCGCGGAGTACCTCCACCAGATACACCGGCCACGGCATCTGGACTCGCGAGGCGCACCGACACGGGGATCCGCGCGGGCAGACTGGGGAGCCTGGAGCTACACGGAGCGCGAGAGGAGAACGACAGAACTTTGTCCTTCGCTTCCCAGAACCGGACCGCCGAGGCAGCGCGAACCCCGCCCTCTGCCGAGCCGCCACCGCCGCCACCGTCTCCGGCAAGATGTACAGGTCCACCAAGGGGGCGTCCAAGGCGCGGAGGGACCAGATCAACGCCGAAATCCGGAATCTAAAGGAGCTGCTGCCCATCTCCGAAGCGGACAAAGCTCGGCTCTCCTACCTTCACATCATGTCCCTGGCGTGCATGTACACCAGGAAATCGGTGTTCTTCTCGCAGGGTAAGCACAAGAGCACCCACGAAGCCCAGAGCAGCAGGATGTGTGTGGGGTCTAAGCACGCGTCGGGGAGCGGAGAGGATGTCTCGGGCTCTCGCGTCCATCAGGCAGCCCGAGGAAGAGGAAGGTCTACCGACCTGTCTGTGTCTGACCACTGCTTGAATCGCGCGGTCTGAACGAGCTGCTCGCTTGGGCTTCCGGGGATCAACAGGTGGACAGTCCGACTGGCGCCCAGGCTCCCCCCGGCGCGCCTCGCCGAGAGCGCGGTGTCGGTGTCGGTTCTGTTCGGCCGGACCTCCCCGTGCGCGTGTGCGCTGCGGCGAGACAGCAGGCGCGCGGGTCGCTGTCCGCGGTGCTGGAGGCGCGTGTCGCCGGCCGGCCAGCAGGCGCGCGGTCGCTGTCCGCGGTGCTGGAGCTGGAGGCGCGTGCCCCCGGTTAACAAAGCGCTTCTGCTGTTTTCTCTCGCAGGTACCGGCGCCCAGGAGGAGAGCGGGGCGTTCCTGTCCTTCCAGGAGCTGTCCGAGTTCGTCCAGGCGCTCTCCGGCTTCCTGCTGGTGATGACCAGCGAAGGCAAGCTGCTCTACCTGTCGGAGAACGTCACGGAGCACCTGGGCCACTCCATGGTACGGAGCCGCTCTCCCGGCGGACGGGCGGGGATGCGCTTCGCTGCTGAACGAGCGCGGTTCAGTGAGTTAATTCAGGTCCCCTCCAGCGCTCCCTCTATTTACGATTAATAATAGCTTAATCGGGCATCAGCTGCCACTAAAGTTGTGTCGCCCCCTCTTCGTTTTAAACAAGTATAACATTTTAATTAGCGCCTCTTCCCACTCGCTCAGATCCGCGCGCGGGTGACTCACTCGCGATGAATAAGCCACTTAGCGAGTCAGAGGAGCGAGCTGACTGGGAGCCGCTACCTACCAGCGGGCTGATATTAGGGGCGATGAGTCACTAATTATTGCCGTTTAATCAGCAACTCATTAGAAGATGTCGCGGGTGTTCTGGTCCGGGGGCCGGTGACTCACGTGCCCCCCCGCTGCGGACTGACGCTCGTCTCGCTCTCCCCAGGTGGACCTCGTGGCGCAAGGCGACAGCGTGTATGACATCATCGACCCCACCGACCACTTCGTCATGCGCAGCAACCTGCTCCCGAGCCCTGCCGCCGCCGCGGGTGAGAACCGCTCCGTGCCCCCGGGGCTCCGGGAGGGGAGGAAGGGCTGTGCGTGCTGAGCAGAGGGGTGCAGCTGGGCTCATGAGGAGTTTAGGGGTCATGAGGAGTTTAGGGGTCATGAGGAGTTATGGGGTCATGAGGAGTTTGTGTGTTGCAAGGAGTTTGTGTGTTGCAAGGAGTCTGGGGGCGCGTGAGGAGTTTGGGGGCACATGAGGAGTTTGGGGGTCATGAGGAGTTTGGGGGTCATGAGGAGTTTAGGGGTCATGAGGAGTTATGGGGTCATGAGGAGTTTGTGTGTTGCAAGGAGTTTAGGGGTCATGAGGAGTTTGGGGGTCATGAGGAGTTTGTGTGTTGCAAGGAGTCTGGGGGCGCGTGAGGAGTCTGGGGGCGCGTGAGGAGTCTGGGGGTCTGACGTCCCCCCTCTCGCCCACAGACCGCCTGTTCCGGTGCCGCTTCAACACGTCCAAGTCGGTCCGGCGGCAGAGTGCCGGGAACAAGCTGGTCCTGATCCGGGGCCGGTTCCTCCAGCCGCCCGCGGGCTCCTACTGGTCCTCGAACCCGGTCTTCATCGCCTTCTGCTGCCCGCTGGAGCCGCGGCCGCGCCCCTCTGAGGACTCTTTCTTCCTCGCCTGCTTCGAGAGCCGGCACAGCCGCGACATGGCCTTCCAGGACAGCTCGGACAGGTGAGCCCCCGAGCCCGAGCCGGCCCTGCCCCGCGCCGCCGGAGAGAGACCCGCCCGCCGGCGCTCACGCCCGCTCCTCTCGTCCGCAGCCTCTCCGTCTACCTGGGCTACGACAAAGCCGCCCTCCTGTCCCGGTCCTGGTACAGCCTGGTGCACCCGCAGGACCTGTCCCACGCCTCTGCACAGCACTGCCGCCTGCGTAAGTACTCCTGCCCCTCCTGCTGCTCCCACTCCTGCCCCTCCTGCTGCTCCCACTCCTGCCCCTCCTGCTGCCCCTGCCCCTCCTGCTGCTCCCACTCCTGCCCCTGCCCCTCCTGCTGCTCCCACTCCTGCCCCTGCCCCTCCTGCTACTCCCACTCCTGCCCCTCCTGCCCCTCCTGCTGCTCCCACTCCTGCCCCTGCCCCTCCTGCTGCTCCCACTCCTGCTCCCACTCCTGCCCCTGCCCCTCCTGCTGCTCCCACCCCTGCCCCCCGGCACCCCCGCTCACGCTGCTCTCTGCTTCCCCTCCGCAGTCAGTGAGGCCGGCGATGGCAAGGTGGAGCTGGTCGTCCGGCTGCAGGCGCGGGACTCCTCCTGGGTCTGGATCTACGCGCTGCTCCAGCTGGAGGCCCGGGAGAATCCCATCAGCTGCCACAACTACGTCATCAGGTGAGCCGCCACTCCGCCCCCCGCCGCCGCGGCCAGACCGCGCTCTCTCTGTCCCTCTCTTTCTCTCTGTCCCTCTCTCCCTCCCTCCCTCTCGCACTCACCCGTGTGCTCCTCTCCTGTCTCCCCACAGTGACGCGGAGGCCTGGAGCCTCAGACAGCAGCTGGCGTCCGAGGAGAGCCAGCTGGCCTTCGTGCTGCGCGCGACCGCCTCCTACCAGGAGAGCCTGCTGCAGTCGCCGGGCCAGCTGTCCAGCCCGGACCAGGTCTTCACGCCCAGCAGCGGCGGCCTGTCTGTCCAGTCCTTCGACTTCGGCTCCGTCTGCCCCGCGGACAGCGGCCAGGAGCTCTCCGAGGAGGCGGGGGCCGGCGGCTCCCAGGGCGCGGCGGCTCTGGGGCCGGACGAGCCCATGCAGCTGGGCGGGACGCGGTCCAGCATCTCCTCGGCCGAGGAGGAGCCCGCGGCCCCCGGCCAGCAGCCCCCCGGCGACGCCCTGGACTTCCTTGCCCGCAACTGCGCGTTCCTCCCCTTCCAGGCCGACCCCCTGCTGCCCGGCCCGCCGCCCAAGGAGTTTGTCTGCACCCCCCCCTACACCCCGCAGCAGGGCGGCTGCAGCTTCCTGTTCGGGGCCCCCGACCAGACCTTCCCGCCCTCCGAGACCACGGCCTCCGAGCTCTTCTTCCCGCTGGACAGCTGCAGCAGCACCGCCTACGAGAAGCTGCCCCCGACGCCCGACAGCCCCGGCGACGGCGACTGCACGGTGATGACCGTGCCCGAGGTCAGGGGGCCCCTGTACATCGACGTGCCCATGGTGCCCGAGGGCCTGCTGACCCCCGAGGCCTCGCCCATCAAGCAGCCCTTCTCCTTCTTCAGCTACTCGGAGAAGGAGAGGGCGGAGATCAGCCTGCTGGCGGAGCAGATCAGCACTCTGGCCGAGGGCCTGAGCTCGGCCCTGTACCCCGACCCCCTCTTCGGCGCCAAGCATGCCCACGTTGCCCGCAGCTCCTCCCTGCCGGCTGGGGTGCCTCCCGTCCCGCCCCAGCCCGGCCTCCTGGTGGACTTTTCCCAACTCAAGCCATGGAAGAGCATCGACTTTTCCCTCCTGGCAGAGGACGCCTCCCTGTTCGAAGAGAACGTCTTCGAGAGCATCCTCAAGGACTTCCCCTCCTCCTCCTCGCCCCCCTCTCCCAGTGTCCCGTCCCTGGCCGCCGCTCCGCCCCTCCCTCCCGCCAAGGTGGGTGGCCAGGTGACGGCGAGGCGCCCCGCCCCCCAGTTCGGGGGGACGGCTGGGGGCGCTGGTAGTAGTCCACTCAGCCTGGACGCAGCGGATCCACGCGTCGAAGCGGCGCACCCTAGTAGCGTGGCAGGGGTGGCGGCCGGGGGGGTGCCCTTGGCGGCGCCCCTCTCGCCCCCCTCCACCGACCTGTCTCCGGAAGAGCAGTCCTTCCTGGAAGAGCTAGCCTCGTATGAACCAGTGTTTGAGGCGAGTGCCTCGAGCTGCCCCTGTGATGGGTTCCACGATGAGTTGTATCAACTCCGGAATCACATGCAAGACAACTTCCACGAAGGTGAGTCTGCTCCCCGAGCCAGAGTCTTGCCAGCGCTGTCGGTGTTGGTCAGTGTCTCTGCTCGCCGTGTGGCCAGTGTCAGTGGTCAGTGGCCAGTGTCGGTGGTCAGTGTCTCTGCTCGCCGTGTGGCCAGTGTCGGTGGTCAGTGGCCAGTGTCAGTGGTCAGTGTCTCTGCTCGCCGTGTGGCCAGTGTCAGTGGTCAGTGTCTCTGCTTGCCGTGTGGCCAGTGTCGGTGGTCAGTGTCTCTGCTCGCCGTGTGGCCAGTGTCGGTGGTCAGTGTCTCTGCTTGCCGTGTGGCCAGTGTCGGTGGTCAGTGGCCAGTGTCGGTGGTCAGTGTCTCTGCTTGCCGTGTGGCCAGTGGCCAGTGTCTGCTCTCTGTGTGTCTTGCAGGACTCCCAGTAATAACTTCTCCTCTGTCTTGTCTTGTCTTGCAGATGGGAGTGGAAGGGATCCTCCGTTCTAAAATAAGTCTGTGACTTACTTCATTAAGTATGGCATATTGTCATATTTTGTGGAGCTTCTTTTACCAAATGTGAAGAATATTTAACATGAGGAAAATATTCACTGAAGTTTTTAGCTCTCAGCTACTGATGGGACCAAGGTTGTCTTCTCTATTTTTTTCCCACAAAGGTGCATAATATGTACTCTGGGTGAGATGCCGGTTTGAGTGCATAATAATAATGGAAGCTTCAGTTTTGTACAGAGAGAAAGCATATTCACTGAGATTGTAAGCACTGTATTAAGAGCATACTGGATAGAATAGCAACATGCTGTAGCTATTTGGGAGACAAAGAGGACATTGTAAGCGGACTTACATATGTATCTGTATTCACTCGTAGTGAGTAATCTGTATGTAACTTATCGAGAAAAATGTTTTTTTACAAAAAGCTTTTCCTTGCTGTTGGTACAATAGAAACAAGCTTGCTCGCTTGCTCAATGCATACACGGGAGAACAAAAAAACAACAACGACCCAATTTGACCTCAGTGTTGAATAGGAGCCGCTGCATTGACTAGCTTGCAGATTCACACCAGTTCAGGGGCAGGAGTCAAGGGTCCTGCTTCTGAGTTATCGGAGTGAGAAGCATTGCAGCACACAAGTCCTCCCTCCAGCCACAGGTGTCCTGCCACACCACGCCCACAGACCTAGAGCTTCCCTGCCTGAAATAACACTGGGGTCCTCTCAAGGAGGAGAGCGCCATCTGCTGCTGTCATATCAGAACTGCAATATTGAAAACTTGAAAAAAAAACCAACTGCTTGGTTGAGCTTCTTCAGCGCTGATGGGATATTCGCTTGTGGCTGCAATGTTTCTGGCTTTTAAGACCTTGTGTATTGTGTTGTATAAAAAAATGTAAAAAAAAAAACAGAGAGAGGCAGTAGCTGCGCCACAGTAGAGCTGTTTTATATGTGGTGCACAGACTGCCCTCCAGACGAATAATGGCAGAGTTGTGTGTCTGCCAGATGCACAACGAGCACACTGATTGTATTCCGATGGGATGGAGTGCACCGAGCCGCGGGCGGGCAGCTGGCCAGCGGGAGGGTGGCATCAATATTTGAAACGCCGTGGTGACCCCCCTGCCAGCCGCCCGGGTCCTGGTGCGGTGGACTTCGCTCAGTAGTGCCCTGCGGGTTGCTTAGCTGGGATGCCTGGCATGGCTGGGGCCGTGCCAGCGCAGTGAGAGAACCCCCAGTCTTTCCTGGGGTTCAGTATCGGGACGCAGGTTGAGGAAACAAAGGTAAAAGAACTCTTGTTCTGGGTACTGTTACACTAAACTCCAACGACACGGAGAGAATGTGTCTGTTCCTCCGTGTCGTCACGTTAACGTAGAGTTGTCTACGGTCAAGTATAAGGATTGATTCCTGTATAAGTTCTAGCTATTTAATTGCTAAGTTTAAGAAAAATGTTCTATGTATATACATATTTATAGATATGTATATGCTGTACAGTGATTCACAGAATGTGAAAGGAGTAAAATTTGTATATTTATATAAATACAGTATGTACAGAAAGAAAACCTTTTTTTATAAAACATTTAAGAAAATGGACATTGTGAAACAGTTGTGTTGCTGATAAGTGTATTTTGTTGTTAAACAAATGCATTTATATTAAAGTGCACTTAAAAGCTGATGATACCTGCAGAGTGTTTGTCTTTATTTTGTATGTATACAGAACACATTCATGGCATCAGACACGGTACACTACCACTCTGGTGCTGATCTTCTTGTACATCGCTGGAGGCTACAGCAAACCCGGTGTCAGTCAGTGCAGGCCAGCTAGAAGCACAGCTCAGGCTGACCCAACACACACATTGCAGGCAGAACTATGCCTACGACAGTATTGTGTCCTGCTGAGCACCCTAACTCTCCACAGCTGAGCACCTAAACTCTCCACTGAACACCTTGATGCTCCCGAGCTGAGCTCTTTAACTCTCCACAGCTGAGCTCCTTAACTTTCCAGAGCTGAGGCTGAAACTGGAGTTACAGACAGAAAATCACAATCTCTCTGGTCCTGCTCAGGCTCCGGAGACTGTCAGAAACATGCCTGATGAGAAAGGGTGACAGCATGAGAGGGCAGCACTGGACGATACAAGAGAGCGCCTTTAGGAATGAAATGGAGGCACTTCTACACACAAAGAGGGGCAGGTATTCTACTGCTACCACTGTACCAAAAATAAGCATTTTTCATGCTTTTTGTGTTTTTTTAACAGATGTGCAAACACACAAACTGTTGAGCCCTGGTATCTGAAATACAAACCAGCAATAGGCACACAACCATCACTCCCTTAGACCCCCCTGACATGGTCGTTGCAGTGGAGATGAATTCTATAGAATTCTATATATAGCTTTCCTGCACGGAGACTGAGTTCTAGTGCTCCTCTATTAGAGATGACAAGAAAGACAGCCACTTATCAATCCATTGCCTCCCTCCACCCTCTTCTCTGTGCACTAATTGATTGGATTGTCTTGCAGAGACTCTGAAAGCCCCCCTCCAGCCTCCTCTGCTCTGCTGCACTGAAGGATAGACGGAAGAACAGAGCTAGCCCACTCCCAGCCACTGACAGCACTGAGCAGGCAGGTTCTGGCCAGAACCGGGCCGCAGTCACGTCCTTCAATCGACACACTGCAGGTAGGAGCAACCCTTGCTAATTGTAAACTGAATATCTCATCTGGGTGTTTGTTTTAAGAAACCTGGGTACCGGGTTTGACAAAATAACTGGGCCATTTGCTCTTGACCTCCCCCCACTACTCTTTGTGTAAAACAGTGCCCCTTATTTCAGTCCTAAATGCCCCTCTTAGTCTCCAGGTGCGCTGTGGGGTCCAGGAAAGCAAGAGAGAGACAGAGAGACAGGTGGGAGGTTTCCCAGTCCAAGGTGCTGCGGCCAGGTTTCGGGGAGCAGGAAAGCTCTGGAACCCATCTTCCTCCAAGGCTTGCTGCGAATGACACAGCTCAGCTGGAGCTTGGGAAAAAAGGAGAGCAGGAGGGCAGGAGAGAAGCCCAACAGGAGTGCTGGAGGGCAAGAGCGCAGGTCATGCCAATTGTCTTTGGCTGACGTTCTGACACCTGGTGCCTTTTGAAAACAACATGCAAATATATGAGGTGAAGACCTTCACCCTCCACCTGTCCTCTCCTCCCTCTTGTGCACTGAGGGGCTCATGTGCTCATTATCCACAAGAGCTCTTAGCAACACAGTCGTTGAGACAAGAAGAAGGTTAAAAATAGAACTTCTTTCTCAGGCAGCTGGAAGTGGCCTCCTTCGGTGCTCAAGGAGCGAAACCAGGGCCGAGGCCTCTGCTCTGGACGGCACAGACACGGTCTCTTCCTAGAGGCGGCCACAGTATGCAGTGGTTTCCTGGCTCGTGATGCGATGAACTGCCTGCGAGGTCCCTGAGCAGCGCCGAGCTCTGGATACTAATAGCTAACACTGCTATAGTGCTTTTCTGGACACTCCAAAGAGCTTTCCAGGTAATGGGGATCCCCTCTACACCAGCAGTGTGCAGCCCCACCTAGATGATGCGCCAGTCCGCTCACACACAGCAGCTCTCAGTGGGGAGGAGAGCAGAGTGATGGAGCCAGTTCAGAGAGGGGGGTCATTAGGAGGCTATGATTGGTAAAGACTGGGGGAAATATGGCCAGGACGCCGGGGTAACACCCCTACTCTTTTCGAGAAATGCCCTGGGATTTTTCAATGACCACAGAGAGCGAGGACCTCGGTTTTACGTCTCATCCGAAGGATGACTACAGTCTCCCCTGCAGCGGACCCCTGCCGCCTGCATCACGAAGCCGCTGTGTGGCCAGACTGGTCCCCCTGCCCAGGCTGTCTGTCCCAGGGCAGCTCATCGGGAGAGAAGGTCCAGCCTGCTCCCTCAGAGTCACAAGGAATTGCTCACTGTGCTGTGCTGCCTGTCTGTGTGAACTGTGCCAGAGTTATATTTAGCCACTTGTTTATGTTGTGTGGGACTATTATTATTACTACTATTATCCCCATCATCTCCTCTGTGCTGTTGCTATGTGCATGTGTGTGTAAAAAACAGGTGTTTTTGTTCTCTGCTTTAGCCACTCCAAATGACAAAGAGACCTCAACCCAGCAGGATCAGATTACACTGACCAGGCTGGACAGAGGGATCAGGGTCCATCAGCACAGAGTGGACATCCTCAGAGGCAAAATGACCACTCCAGATTAGAAAGCACTGACCAGGCTGGACAGAGGGATCAGGGTCTGACAGCATAGAGTGGACAGCCACAGACTTCCTTCACTGCTAGTGTTGTGCTGCCCTCTTGTGGTCACTGCAGGCAACAGCCACAGACTGAGGAGGAGTGATCTGCAGGTGAAATGAGGAAGAGATCTGGTGCTCTGGTAATGATTCCCACTGGCAGAGCAGGAGGATCTTACCAAATTCCAACTGAGTATTATTATTTTGAGGTCACATCCAGCAGAACAGGTTTTTAAGTCCACTAGGGCTCTTAAACTGATTCATCAGTGTCCAAGAAAACAGGCAGAACCGCTTTAGTCACGAGAGAAGCAGGACCAGGTAGAGCCACCCCTACTGAACCTCTTCCAGGCCTCTGGCCCGTTTCAGCCCAGTACAGAACTCCTGCTGAGTGAAGCTGTAGTTAAGTAACGACAAGCAATTTTTTACTGTTAAATAACCAAAACAAAAAGTTTATTTTTTTCTATAACAGTCATCCGTGACCTGGGCTCCATGTTACAGTTTAGCATATCTGATGAATGTACGTGTCAGAATTGCTCAGCGCTCACATGTCTGAGGAGACAGGGGGTCCGACTATGAAGTCTCCCACTAAATATCAAACATTCTTAAATACAGGCATTGGTGGGTGTGTGATAGAGCAGTTGGCATCCAATACGTCCAATGTGTGAGGGAGAGACACAGGTACAGGTGTGCGAGAGGGAGCGACACAGGTACAGGTGTGCGAGAGGGAGCGACACAGGTACAGGTGTGCGAGAGGGAGCGACACAGGTACAGGTGTGCGAGAGGGAGCGACAGGCTTGCAATCACTTCTTCTTGCTGGACGCAGTGAGTTCTGCGGCAGCAGCCTCCTGCTCCTGCCTCAGTCTCTCCTCCTTCTGCTGGAGAAAGGCGGCGTACTCCTCGGCGGACAGACTGCAGAGAGAGGACACAGACGCACGCTGACACAGACACAGCCCCTGGGGACAGAGCTCCCCGAGGGAGCCGAGGCAGTGAGAGCCAACAAGAGAATGTTCATTAATGAGAGGAGGTCATTCAGTGAGGGCAGTGGACAGTGGGGGGAGACAGTGAGGGCAGTGGACAGTGAGGGCAGTGGGGGCAGTGGACAGTGGGGACAGTGGGAGACCCAGTGAGGGCAGTGGACAGTGGGGGTGGTGGACAGTTATTGAGACACTGAGAATAACGCAGAAAGAAAGCAGTGGAGGTTGTGAAGATGATAGTGGATTTCCTTACTTATTGACCACCTTGATCCCCAGGGATTGTGCGGTGCCGATGATGCTCTTGACAACCGTCTTCAGGGAGGCGTTCTGCAGTGCGAAGCTCTCGTCCTTCACCTTGGCCTGTGCGATCTCATACACGTGCCTCACCGACACCATCCCTGCAACTTCATGACCTGTGTGTGCAGGAGAGACTGACCACTGACTCAAGGCCATAGGCAGTACTGTACACTATCACTGCACTGACCACTCGCACACAGTGACCACTCACACAAAAGCCAGGGACAGTCAAGGCACTGTCCACCACTGTCTCTCTCACTGTAAGAGCAACGGACCTGAAGAAAGAGTTTGCAGAAATAAGTAATTTTTATTTAATTTCAAAACCTCTTACAGGTCCACTGTGCATGCAACTTTGCATTAAACACTCACAAATATTTTTAAATGTGTTATTTTTCATGAATGACTGTGGAAAGTATTTTTCCAGGTTCTGTGTAAATTTCCAACACATTCCACAAGAGGGCGCCAGAGGTTGTAATAGAGTCGTCTTAACTTCAGTGATACAGTTAAGTATCTTTTGCCAAACTACTAACAAAGCCAATGAACACAGAAAACGTGAACACTGAGAGTTTTTTTTTGACGTACAATTTGTGTGAAGTACCTGGAGAAAGCTCTGTGCAATATGAGAATAAAAGCGATTGACTGATCAACAGTGAAAGCTGTCAGCGTAAGGGTGGGATTCTTCACGCATGGGCGTGGAGGGAGACAGGGCAGCAGCCCGAGCTCGGCTTGTCAAAACTCCACAGGTCAGTGAACTGTCCTCAGAGCTGGAGCAGAGTGCAACCCGTCTCAGTCTGCACCATACAGAGCCAGCTCTCGCACGATCTGGGTCTGGTTGAACCTTCCCTGCTCGTCGGATCCTCGCACAATGTTTAATAACTTAAGCCATTTCAGTGCTTCTCTCTGCAGTGCTCCTGGCCAGACACTCAGCGACAGACCGCTAGACCTTGTAAGGACACAACATCAAACTGATGGGCTCTTCATCGAAGAGCCACCCGACCACTGCTCAGCTCTTGGACTCTTCACCAGCGAAGGCGAAGTAGTGACTGACTACGACCCGCCTGACACAGCAGTGTCTCCGCTTGTCTGTCGGCAGGGGCCCCACCTGTCCTCCCTGCGCCCTTCTCCAAGCCCGCTGCGGCCTTCAGGAAGTAGGACACCGTGGGCTGGCTGATCTTCAGCTCATACGTCCTGTCAGGCTGAGAGCAGATGGCTGTTAGTGACCCTTCAGCCAAGCCGAGCGGGAGAGGAAGAGGTGTATGGGAAAGGAGGACTGACCTTAACGAAGATCTTAATTGGCAGTGGGATCCCTTCCTTGATGTCCTTGGTTTTCTCATTGAAGTCCTTGCAGAACTGACCAATGGGAATCCCCCTCTGAGCAGACAGACAGACACAGACAACAGTGTTACAGACAGGCGGACAGGCGGACAGGGAGCCCTCAGGATCCAGACTCGCAGACCTGTGTTGCCACAGAGGGGCTGGGTGAGAATCCACCCCAATAAAGCTGCAGGCTGATGCACTGTCTCGAGGCGACACTGGTCACACGCTCCTCATTTCCCTTATTCAACGCTACTGGCCCTAACAAGCGCTGCTCGTCAATAAAGATATAACTGCTGGGCAGATCAGACACCCTGCAGCAGGAAGGTGCTGGACGGGCCCCCCAGTCACCTCAGTACCTCCTACATTTCCCTCACTACTGCGGCACAAACCGAGACTTCTCTTCTTCCAAATACCTCTCTGAAAACGAGCACAACAGGGACAGACTCCCCAACCGATTACAGAGTCTGTCACTGACACCCCGGCTGTGGACAGCCCCTCACTGACACGACAGAAACCGCGGTAGAGCTGACAATGACACTGTAACATTTCTGTGGGAAACCACCAGAGCTGGGCTGTGTTAATTCTGCACGACTCCTCGCTTGGTCTCCCTCTCTCTCTTTCTGCACCCTGCTCACGTCTGAACGTCACCCTTCAAGAGCGTCGCTCCATAACCACAAAGCCAGAGCCGAAATTAATCCATTACAGTCCTAATGGAAAAGCCCCTGGCTGGCCGAGTCGATCCCAGCCGGTAATGAAGACCATCTTCTATCTCTTCTGAGAAATAAGAAAAAGAAATAAATAAAAATAATAGAAAAATATGACTGGGTGACAACTGCTTATGATTGTACTGCCACACTGCAGCCATAAACATCAATAATGCAAAGACACACACACAGAGACTCTGACCCTCTTGCAATCACACACACTCCAACACGCACTATGTACCACACAACTATCTACTACACCCCAGTAGACACAAACACACAGGGAAGCACAAACATTGCTGTGTAAACACTTCAAAACACTGACACACCGGAGACACACTTAAACACAGTGACACAATAGAGAAACACTAGAGACACTCTGAAACACAGCGACACAATAGAGATACACTAGAGACACTCTGAAACACAGCGACACAATAGAGATACACTAGAGACACACTGAAACACGGTGACACACTTGGGGCACACTGCAACATGCTGACACACTCCTGAATACTGCAGTGCTCCAGCAGAGATGTCTGTGAGACAGTCCTTCTGAATACAAAGCAGCTCTGTAACAAGAAGAGAGTTGCTGTTCTTGCTGGTGTGGCTCAGAGAAGCTGTGCATCATTCCCTAGAGCTGAACCTGTGCTGCTGAGACTTCCCAGTTCTGTCAGTTTCCAAAACGAGAGGAGTGAGTGAGGGGATGAAGGATGAATTCTGTGAAGGAGTAGCACACCTCACAAACGTCACTCAGCTTACAGCCTGGAAGAGCAGTCAATGGTTGCTGGGACTGTGCTGTAACTGGCTGGAGAACAATGGGTCTGTGCTGATCACAGTCAGAGGGCTGTGAAGATCAGAGACTGATGGGTCTGTATTGATCGTACTCATGAATGATTCAGGAATGTATCACCAGTCTCCAGTGCTTCTGATGTGATTATCATTACAGTAGTATGAAATGGAGAAAGAAGCTGGTTCACACAGACGTCAGCGGGCTGGAAGGGAGTTAACCAGTAACTGAGCACAGCAAGAAGGGGCTCTCCTGCCTTGACCCAGCCAGCAGGCGAGAGAGGGCATGGCGCTGAACTGGGCCAGCCCAGTCGCAGGATCGGGAACCTGTCTGAGGCCGAGGCTGGGGTCAGCCACACGCAGACACGCTGACGAGGGGCTCGACTTGTTGGCGATTACACGCATGTTTTGCGCCTGGTGTTGACTGTGGGCTTTGTGTGGAGTGAGATTAGTGTCAGTACTCAGAAACAGAAATGCCTCTTTGACTGACAGACCACAACGGACACTACTGTGCTGTCAGGATGCAGCAGGCAGAAAGGCGAGTTCTCGTGTTTTAAATATCTCTACAGCTGAATTTGCAGGCAAGGCTGCACTTCTTAAACTTCTTAAATGATTCCTCCCTCCCTTCCACTGGCGCTGTTGTCACAAATGCAGCCATGCCATCCAAAAATGTTCTTCCCTGAGTGCAAGGCCTGTTCCAGACACCCGCAAAGCTTTGTGCAAAAAAGCATCCCAATCCCTGTCCCGAATAAATCCCTTGTCAGTTTCCAAACGTGACCTTGCTCCACTCCGGAGTGTGAAATGTTCCCTGGGTGACTCTATCTGTACTGCGGCACACCTCTTAGCTCCAAGGCCGTCTGCAGACCGGTCCCATCCACCCGTCTCCTGCTCTGCGCGGCTGTGGCCTGAAACTGCCCTCACAGCCTGTTCCCCCGTCCCTGCGCTCCAGAGGAAGCAGCTTGTCCCGATTAACTCCGATTCTTCATCCCCTGGCTACCGGAGTTACTAAGATGAGAACACACTCAGTACAGAATTCAGGCCCATTCCTAATGTCCCAGCTCTTCTGCTCCAGGGAATAACTGGCCTTCTCCTGCCTCTTCATCTTCACCTGCAGCTTTCACCAGGCTGTTATTTCCTGTGGGTGATGTATGAGCCTCTCCGCTCCTCAGGTGACAGCAGCCCCAGAGAGCTGATCTCAGCTGCTATAAATCACCGAGATGCAGATAATTATTCCAAGTAAAAAAAAACTTCAGAAAAGTAATTAAATATTCATCGGCTCATTTTCAAAACCGCAGCCTTTTCTTTAATTCACCAGAACCTCCCTCTGAGGGGAATCTGAAGGGAAGCCGAGCGCCAAGGGCTCCCAGTTCAAATCCTCTGCTGTCCACCAGCTTCCCAGACGGTCAAGACAGGACGGGGACTGGGGTAGAGGGCAGGGCAGGGGGCCGTCTTGGACACAGAGTACACATGCCTGGGGTCTGCCTGGCCCTCAAGCCAGCGATCAGGATAAGATCCTGCAGGAACAATCCCTGCCCCCACCAGGAATGAGTCCTACTGTATTTCAGAGATCTGTGTGCAGAATATTAAAAACCTGTTGAAAGGTTGAGATGTGCCTCCTGTATGAGGCAATTATGCACATTAACATCTTTTCAGACCAGACATTCTCCCTGTGTCACGGGCTGTCGTCTCTGGAGGACGCCGGGAGCGAGAGACACAGGCTGGGGGTGTGTCCACATCCAACAGCTCTTTTAACAGCCAGAGAATTACTTATAAATCACCCACAGCAATGAGCTGCCCTTCTCCTCACAGCTACAGAGCGATCCTGCTGGAAAGGCAGCCTGCGTTCCTCTAGCCTTATTAATGCAGCGCGACACTGCCCGGGAGCAGAGCAGGCTGAACGACGTCTCCATCAGCAGCGTGTGATTAAGAATACGAGACCGTGAGACAGGTGGCAAGCGAGAGGAGCTGTGGGAAGGGGGGTGAGAGACCGCCACCAGTCGGCCCCTCTCGCGCCAGTGTGCTCTGGCCGGCGCAGGTGGAGAGACCCGCTGTAAAGAGCCTGTATCTCACCGGCCAGACGAGCAGCGAGAACACAGCTCTGCCCGTGCCCCTGCTGTGCTCCACTGCTCATTGACTGTAGCTTCTGCGCTGCAGTGATATTCCACTGTCTGCGATACTTCCAGCAGCACGCTGGCCAGTGCACAGAGACAGGGAGTGAGGGAGCGAGCTGTGGTTTGACACTCCGGAGTGTGTCAGAGCGAGCGGTGGTTTGACACTCTGGAGTGTGTCAGAGGGAGCTGTGGTTTGACACTCCGGAGTGCAAATGTGAAAACGCTGGACTTTCAGAACAAAATTTCAGGTTACTGCTGCTGTTCTTCAGTCCAATTGTACTTATTGTACAGTACAGTTGCGTTACACTTCTTGTACTCTGACACGCAGGAACACGTGTGACGGCAGAGAATCGGGTTACTGGACCAGCAGGCACATCTCCTGCCGGACACGCCCGGAGGGGCGCTCTCAGAGCGCCATCACAAACGGGAGCTCAACACTGCGCTACCCGCCCTCATTAGCGAGACCGGAGACAGTCAGCGCTCAGACCTGCCGGGACAGACCGGCGCACAACCCTCCCGTGAAACCGCTACTTTCTCACGTTTTTTTACGCTGTGCTCTGTAACCGATAGCGCCGGAGACGAGAAACTTGACGCTACGGAACTGAAAACGGATTTCTGTAGCAGCACAGATGTCTTAAAGGACAAACGCTTCCAAAGGAAAAGGATATCGTGACGCACTCAGCCCGTGGGGTGACTGCGAGGGAACAGATTTCTAGTGTACTCGGCATGGCGCTGAAGACGAGCTCAATTAAAGATGATTAATTAAAGCTGTAACATCGGTCTGTGTGCGAGAGCATCAGACCTGCCTCGGGGACGGCACGGGACTCGTCTCCACTGAAGAAATACTTCTGCTGCTGCTGCTGTTCCCACCGCTAGCCGCGTCCACCGGACAGACCTCCGTCGACCTACCTGTATAAGGCGGGGCGCCTCGGACCTTTCTGCCTTGTGGACGAGGATCACGGAGGAAAGACTGCAGTTCCGAGCCGTGTCCCGCCAGACCGGCGGACCGAACACGAGGTTCCGATCACAGCCCGAACCGCAGAGCACCGGGTCCGCGGAGAAGCGCTCAACCGGCTTCTAACAGACCGCGCTCGGCAGTCACATTGTCCCCGCGGTGGTGGCGCGCAGCCCGGGCAAAGTCGCAGGAACGAAATTAATGAAATTAGTGTGAAAACGCACAGTCACGGCTCGTCGAGGCTGTAGGGGCTGTCCAGCCGTGGGCGAAAAGCGAAGTTCAGCGGTTTTCAGGATTGACTGTAGAAGAGGCACCACAGAAATGACCCTGCCTGTCAGCGGCTGTCCCCAGACCGCTCCTGAACTCTCCCGACAGGTTCGGAACCCGCCCTGCGAAGAACTGAACCGAACCAGCGCCTGCGATCTCAAGGGTCAGATTTGCACCGGAAACACCAGTTAGAACCGAAACGTGGCTCTAAAAGAACCGGGTTTGCAACTGCGTCGGATTGCTGAACCCGAAAAGCGTCTTTGCTTGGGTTCGGATGTTATTGAACTGACAATCGAAGTGGGTTCAATTCCTCGATCTGTGATCAATCGTCATTCAAGAACTGAGCGTCTTAAACCTGGTGAATATTTTCTTTTCATATCCGCTACCACATTTAGACAAAGCACACTCTCAACTGCTCATTTCAGAAATGCATTTAAATTACACGCGAGCAGTAACAACACGCCGTGTTCAAACAGGGCCAGCTGCTACACAGTGCAAATGCAGTGCTTTACGAAACTATCTAAAAGTAGCTGAGAACTTTATCTAAAAGAAAATCGGTATTCCTTCGGTTGAAGACGTTATTTTTTTCACGCGAATTTAAAAAAAAGTTTCAGATTTTTAACCCTGTCGGGCAGGAACAAAACCAGTGAAGAGCTCCTCTCTCGCGCCGCCTGCGGGCTGGGACTCCAGTCCAGTGTGTGTGTGTGTGTGTGTGTGTGGGGTGCATGTCCACTGTCCATGCACAGCGGGCAGGGGTCAGTGTCCGGTCCACTGTCCATGCACAGCGGGCAGGGGTCAGTGTCCTGTGTGAGGAGGTGATGGACACAGGGGACTGGGGTCAGTGCCCTGTGTGAGGAGGAGATGGACACAGGGGACAGGGGTCAGTGTCCTGTGTGAGGAGGAGATGGACACAGGGGACAGGGGTCAGTATCCTGTGTGAGGAGGAGATGGACACAGGGGACAGGGGTCAGTGTCCTGTGTGAGGAGGAGATAGACACAGGGGACAGGCGTCAGTGTCCTGTGTGAGGAGGAGATGGACACAGGGGACAGGGGTCAGTGCCCTGTGTGAGGAGGAGATGGACACAGGGGACAGGGCTCAGTGTCCTGTGTGAGGAGGAGATAGACACAGGGGACAGGCGTCAGTGTCCTGTGTGAGGAGGAAGTGGACACAGGGGACAGGAGTCAGAACTGTAGAGATGTGCTGGCACTGCACTGGCACAGATAACACACCAGCATGGTTCCTGGGACAGTTCACCCAGTTTTTCTGGCTTTGCAGTTTCAGAGCCTGTAAACTGGCACTACTATGAAGGAACACAGCTCCATTCTCTGCAGCACAGCCCTAGACACCGCCAGGACTGCTGAGACTAATTGCTGCCTGTAACTTTCTCTTCGACAGAAGCACAACAGGTTTTCTAGGATCCTCCCCCTTCGGCTACCTGCTCCCCTCTCCTTGCTCTGCCAGCCCAGTGACGGCTAGCGCCCCTCAGCGCCCTGTAGGAGCGGTGCAGCCTCATCTGTGACCTCGGCACATGGGGTCACATGACAGCAAGCCACAAGCCTGTAAGGCTCAGCTGGGACTCAGGGGCCCTGGCACTGCCTGCTGTGCCACTCTTAGTAACTAAAGGGCGGGACCCTCACAGCCCCCCTGGCCATCACTGATCCACAGAGCCCTCGGTCACTCGCTGGGCTGGCTGCTGCATTGCTCTCCCACATCTCGTCACACAGCCCTGGGAATGAGGAGGCTCACAGCTCTGCCCCCTGTGTGGCTACAGACAGCTGGGCACCCATGGACCCCTGGAGACCCAGCTTACATCTCTGCATGGAAGACTGTGCCTGAGTTTGGTTAATGTGAACAGCTTTCCTCACTGAGGGGTGTAAATGTTGGAGAATACTGTACTAGGTCACATTTCGCCAGACTGACAAGCTCGAGAATGAAACAATATGACAGTGCCCCCTCTTGGTGGGTTTGTGAACTGCTCTGTGTGTGTTGGAGGGGCTCACAGCAAGATTGGATCATTTGTCACCTCGTTTCTGGCTGCGCAGCCCGGCGTCTCTGCCCGAGCTTGTGATTAATACCTGCTAATTCATTTATAGCCACAAGTCGTTTTGGGAGCACAAACTACTCTGATGGGCATCTGGCTCAGCGCCCCTGGTCCTGATCCATCACCGCGCGCTGGCACAGCCCCCTCCTCCATGGCTTATTTATTTACCGTTAACATCACACCGCAACACTTCATTAAGGCGATAAAAGCCGCTGGAATGAATCAAAAGCGCTTTTCTTTGTGCACACAGGCAGCACTGTTCCAGTCTCACATTTTAAAGCTCCTGGGTGAGACTCAGCTGTCAGGATCCTGGTTACAAACAGCTCTTTTTGCTGGGGAAGAGTGATGTCTGCTGCTCTGGGCTCAGGTACTGTACAAGTCTATTGATCGGGTTACAAAGGCCAAAGTGCCTTTTAATATCTTCAGAACAGCACCAGGACGTTCCGAAATACTGCAGCCTGTCCCAGCTCCCCCCTCCCAGCGCTGACGGAGAGCACTGGGGCCCAACCAGCACCCTGCTGTGTCTGTCCAGCCAGGGACACAAGCACCAGCACTGCCAGACAGCAGGCGTTTTATTTCACGGAGTCACCATCCCCACCTGGCGCTCTCCTGCTCCCCAGAGCTCTGCAATTTGGTCCTGAAGGATAAGGAACAGTCATTTTACAGAGCATCTTCAAATCCAGACTCAGAAACGTTAATTGATTTGCATCGTACACTGCACTTAAAACCCTTATTTTACTAACGTTTTATTTCCTATCACAGTTTTTGTCCTCTTACTGTAAAGCACTCCGAGTAGCTACTTTTAAAGGCGCTATATAAAATAAAGTAGCTGTGGTAGCTCGGACGGCAAGGGCGTCTAGCTCCTGACCGGAAGGTCCCGGGTTCAATCCCAGGGAGGGGACAGCGATGGAGCTCTAATTCCCTCCAGACGGCTCTCAGGTCCACTCAGCCTGCTTTCCAAAGGAGCAGCCGGGGGTTAATCCAGCCGGAGCGTGATGCTGACCACACCCCTCCACCTCCAGGGTCGGTGGCCCTTGCCCCCGATTCCCCAGCTCTGGGGGACTCCGCGGGGAGACTCCCCCTGAGCAGAATTCGGGGGGCTCTAAAGACTCATATTGCAACAGTAAGCCTAACATATCCAATGTGCAAGCCATTTAAAAAAACAGTTTCACAGTCCACAGCGGTCATCAAATATTTAATAAAATATTTAAATGTCTCTGCTGAAAAGCTGAATACTTATTGTACATTTTTTATTCATTGTGATTTCCCTGACTGCACAGCCGCAGGCCTGTGAATGAGCTCTGTGGGCAGAATTCATTCTGGATGCCGTGCTGATCGATTTCAGAGCTGACACACTACGTTGAGCCTTAATGAGGATTTGAAGTTCAGGGTGAGAGATTTACTGCTCCAAATCCCTCTTGTCGAAGTGCTTTTGTAGGATTACAGGCAGCAAAGGCGGGGGACAGGGGGATGTGGACTGAGTGGGAGACGTAGTGAAAAGCCCGGTCTATATAACGGCTTCTCTGCAGTCACATCCCCAAAATCTCAGAAACACGCACACCCTTGGGTGCACCTGGCAGCGAGGGCTGAAACAAGATGTTAGTTCACATCCAGAGCAAAGGTGCAAACTGAGGGTTTCCTACAAGGTGCATTTTAACACTCTGTCAAAGTACATAAGCAATTAGACCACTTTCTATGGTGATACTGAATGCAGGATCAGAGTTATTTTTCAATGGCATCCAGCAACCTCTTTCAAAGACACAGAGATCAAAATTCTAAGCAGAGCCAGCTCGGCAAAGACTCACTGCCTGTGCACCAGGAGAATTTGTCCTCAGACTTCAGCAATCAGGACCAAATTTCTTTGATGTCCTGAGCGGTGCTCTGCTCAGGGGATTCAGGAGTCCTGTGAGCCGGAGATACTAAGTCCAGGTCCTGTGAAGACAGCTCTCCGAGCACATTTCCCCACCTCTTCCTGTCTTTGAGTGCTCGAGTGGAGCTCTTTAATTGAATTAGACGCTAATTTAGAGAGAAAAACTTCCATGTCAGAAACAATCAGTCTTTCGATGCTGCTTCCAAAAACAGCACTAGGGCCACCTGAGACCAGAGAGTTAAAACAAGTGTGGTTCTCTTTACTGATGTGGAGAAACAGACTTGACATAAAAAGCCTTTTAAAAAAGGTGGTTTTGACTGCCGTCAATCAAAGAACAGAGGATACGGAGAACCTAAAGACAGAGCGACAGGCCTGCTCTTCTGTCTCACTCATGAAACAGCGGATATCACATCCGTTAATGACGACAGAGAGGACTTCCAGCAAGAACAAGGAGCTGCATAATAAAATCTGAAAGGCAATTGTAGCTCTGTCACATCTCAGCATTGACTACTGCTGTCAAGGACTCCACAAGTCTGCCCATATGTCATGCAGAATGGGAACAGGCAGGGGCTGGGGAGCGCAGCCAGTGGATGGCTCTCCTGGGGCTGCTGGCCAGACACAGCACAGCGCAGCAGCCAAATCCAGAGGAGGAAAATGAGGCAGGTGGGGGAGCACTAATCTGGGAAAATCGAGTGTCATGTTCAGACCTCATCCAGAGGGTCTGTACAGCAGTCAGCATTTCCCCAGCCCCAATAGGAAGGAAGCCTGCAGGAGAGGAGGGCTGAGCAACAGTTCTGTCTGCAGGTCTCAGCAGACATGTGCAGGCTGTGAGGGTGGCCAGGTGCCTGCAGAACTACCTGGAGAAACAGAGGAAGGTTTGCTCCAGTGCACTGTGACATACAAACACCTGCAGCAGCACATGCAGGGGCTGAGGGCTGTATCTCACACAGAGAGTAACGGCTAAAGCTGCCAAAACTCAGCAATGACTAAGGCAACAGAGTTATGTCTTTCCAGACTCATTGCTGTTTCCTCTCTCCCTCTCTACAGGCTGTGGAGTGCAGTGCAGCATGGCCCCTCCTCCCCCTACCAACAAGCCCCACGTCTGCATGTCGGCCATCGTGATCATGTCCACCATGGCAGCGATGGACGTGTACCTGGTGGAGCAGAACCTGGGGCCCAAGAAGATTGGGGTGTGCATCATGGTCCTAGTCGGGGACCTGTGCTTCCTCATTGTCCTGCGGTATGTGGCAGTCTGGGTCGGCGCCGAGGTCAAGACTGCCAAGCGAGGCTACGCCATGGTCCTGTGGTTCCTCTTCATCTTCGTGCTGGAGATCAAGCTGTACTTCGTCTACCAAAACTACAAGTCGGACAGGCGAGCGCCGGACCCGCTGGCCCGCAAGACCCTGACGCTCCTGCTGTCCATCTCCATCCCCTCCCTCTTCGTCATCCTGGTGGCCACCGACCACATGGAGTATGTCACCGGCTTCCGCAAGAAGGAGGACCTGCGCAACTGGCTCTTCTGGGTGGTCATTGACCTGCTAGACGTGCTGGACATCCAGGCCAACCTGTGGGAACCCCAGAAGAAAGGGCTGCCCCTCTGGGCCGAGGGGCTGATCTTCTTCTACTGCTACGTCCTGCTGCTCGTGCTGCCTTGCGTGTCGCTCAGCGAGATCAGCATGCAGGGCGAGAACATTGTGCCCCACAGGATGATGGTGTACCCCGTCCTCAGCCTGGCCACCATCAACGTGGTCACGCTCTTCATCCGCGGGGGGAACATGCTCTGGTACCACGACCCGCGAGTCTCTACCGTCTTCCTGGGCAAGAATGTGTTGGCAATTGTCATCAAACTCTGCGCGGTGCTGCACTACCCGGGGCAGCTGGCTGAGTCCTCGCAGGGCCTTGGCCCCGAGCCTGGCAGCACCTCCCTCAGGCACCGCCACGCCCTGGTGGCACCCCTGCCCCTCTCACATGCCCACACCCCGCCGGCCCCCTTCGACGGCATGGAGCCCACCGAGGACAGCCTGGGACCCTCCTTCATCACCAGGGAGCTGTAGCAGTAGCTTGGCCCCCTGGGAAACACAGCTGGCCCCGGGTTCCTCCGGAGGCGACGCTGCCAAGAGGGCCTGCGTTTGCACTGCGCCAGAGCAGCGGTCTACCCATGCACAGGTAATACACACCCCTGGGCAGGGCTGTAACCAGCGCTAAGTGGCTTTCCTTTCACCACAGGGATGGGAGAGAGAGGGGAGGAAGGAGGCGAGAGACAATGCCCAGGTGCCCGCCAGTCCCTTACCCAAAACAGCTGAGGCCTGGACAGCCAAGCCCGTGGGCCAGTCTGTAATCGAGCCCACCTGACACACACCTGACAAGTTTGTTCTGGACTTGAATCTGAGGGGCTGGAGAGAGACCTTCACTCAGAGATTCCCAGCTCAGGCTGGACACCCTCCTCAAACATGTCCTGAAGCCTCCTGGTCTAGGGGGAGCGGCCTTGAGGGGAGCCCCTGCAGCTTCTTTAAAGCAGGCTTTACTTCCACTGTTTCATTAGAGACAACCTGCCTCATTTACCTCCCCTGCCCAGCCAGCCAGCAGGCACAGCAGTACAACAATGCCAGCAGTTAGTCAAGGAACTTTTCTTGACGTGTGACCTACTGTTGATTTATAGCAGTGTGCAACTGTGCGGGTCAGTTTCACTGTTGGAAAAGCCCCTGTGCGTCAGCCATTTCCTTTTCTCAATTAGAACTAGGGGCCATTTGTCAAAATGCTAAGAGCCCCGACATACATCTGCTATCTAGAATGCAAAGCAAGGCTTTAATTACTTTACAGAGCTACAGGGATTGGCACTCCTGTCAGAGTCACTGTTCCGAAACCTTGTCTGTGAGCTGCAACACAGTAGCTGCTGTTCCAATTGCGTCTTCAAGGGCTCTGAGCCCGTCTGCTCTACAACAACTCCTCCCTTCTGCAGTAATGGCCGTGGCGCCGATACACTGATACCCTCAATCGCGCTTTGCCCAGCTGGGGCTCACTGGAAAGGTCCAGCCTGTCACCTGCAGCGAGACCTGTCACTGGAGAGGCGGAATGGGTATATTTCCTGTTCGCTGGCGCTCTTCAGTGCTGGGCAGACAGATGCAGATGCAGAAACAGTGAGCGCCTCACAGTTCCCTTCCTTTATTATCTGGTTTGTTCCTGCTGTCTGTGCTGCGGCAGTAATCCATTAGTAATGCTGTTAGATTTTTCTGTTTTCTTGTCCTGCTTGTGAGAATTTGCTTCCACTCTTAATTATGCCCTTATGAAGCTGTCAGATGTTCCTGCTGTGGCTTATTTATTTACACTTTCATGGCCCACTGCCAGCAACTCTCCTGTCAGCTCCAGTCAGCACTCAGGGCGGAGCACAGTCTAGAGCTGCGTGCTGAAGTGTACGCCGAGCACTAGAGCTCTTAGCACCACTGTAGACGTACAAAGTACAGTCGTGTTACAACTCCAATGACAATCAGGACCCCCTTCAGGGTGGCACAGTGGCACAGTGGCTGGCCTTGCTGCCTCGCAGCACTGTTGCCCTGTGTTTGATCCCCGGGTGCTGCTTGTATGGAGTTTGGAAGTTCTGCCAATGTTTGTGTGAGTTTCCTTTGGGAGCTCCTGTTTTCTCCCGCAGTCCAAAGAGATTCTGGTATGTTAATTGGCTTCTGGGAAAATCGGTCTGGGTGTCTGTGTGCCCCGCGATGGACTGAGATCTCATCCAGGATGAACCTAGCCTTGTGCCCACTGCTTGCCAGGAGAGGCGCGGACTCCCATGCAACACTAAATTGGGTGAAGCAGTAAGAAAATGAATGGACCCCACTCTATTCTCTAGCATTCCCATTGGCTACAGTTACTGCATCATAGTTAAGAAATACCTGATGCCTTCAAAGGGCACAACGTCAACATCATAGCTTTTTCACTCAGGAAGTAGATAAACTAAAAACTTAGGGTTTGTCTCCACTGGCCAACGGGAACAATCATACAGGATCATGTCCTGGACAACAGGAACAATCAATCATTCTCTGGAACTCAAAACAACTCTGACTCACTGTTTGATACCTTAATCCCAAAAGCCGAGCACCACTCAGATTGTTAGACGACAGAAGGAGCTGCACAGGTAGCTCTGGAGGTAACCTATATATCTTAGCTGGTAGAAATGTCTTCAAAGGCGGTCAAAACTCAGCTTTTCAATTAAACCTGAATAGTCCAATGACTGAGATTATATGTCAGCGAAACAGACTAAACATGTAATGTTTCACTTTAATGGAGCTGAGCATGCTGCAGCAAACTATACATCAAAAAGATGTGGAAAGTCCAGACTGTGAACAACGATTGTTTCGGCAGATGCAGGGAAGGGCAAGGACACTGAACTGTCTCAGAGAACTGTGGACCCACACACACGCCAGGGACACTGAACTGTCTCGCAGCACTAGACACACACAGGAGAGATGTTTTCAGAAGCAGTATTGAATGTGACAGAGAGAATGCAGAGATTTAATCTCTCCTGCCCAGGGCTGCAGAGGGAAGGGGATTCAGCTCAATGACCTGAACATGATTAGATTTGTCTTTGGAAACACAGCGGAGTGGAGGAGGGGAAGGACATCTCCTCTTTCCTGATGCTATAACACAACACTCCCTCTGCTAGCACCGACACTTGAGCTCGGGGCAGCTGGGCCCTCGTGGCAGCACACAGGAGGGCAGAGCGCTGGCCGACCCGACCTCACCGTCACGCGTCGCGGAACCAGCCACAGATCGTCACAGCACGCAGAGGGTCCTCCCAGCGACTGCAGTGCCTGCGAGCTGCTTGGACCCCCGAGAGCAGCATCCCCCCGGACCGCTGAGCTTCCCTACCTGTCCCAGGACGGGTCCCAGCGGGGGCCCCGGAGCCGCCTGCCCTGCACGCACGATGGCCCGGATCACGTTCCCCACATCCGCCTTCTTCACCGCCTTCGCTGCCCTCGCCGCCTTCGACATGCTCTACCTGCAGGGAGGCCAGACCGACCCAGCGTCAGCACAGCAGCTCTTCCGGTTCGCCCTTCGTCCTTCGGCACCTTCTTGTCCTCACAACCTTTTTTTACTTCGTTCTGTTGCATTATTATGTGTTTCACCCTGTAAAGTGCCGCAGACACGGCTGGTGTGTATGAGCACTGAAATAAATCCTTATAAAATCCCTGTGACTGAGGGCTGCGTTCTGTTCAAGCAGGAACCAGAGACTCGCCCCTGTACCCCCCAGCCAGTTCCAGAGCGTTGCTCTGCCAGATCAAGAGGACATTCAGTTAAACATTTTTAGAAAAATAATTTGTACAAAATGAAAAAAAAACACAAACATGGTAATCGGTATTTGAGTGTATAGTATATATCTGTTAGCACTGTCAGCACTGAAAGTCATTAAACAATTTCAGAATTTAATTAATATTTAACGGAGGTATTTTCCAAGGTGACCCAGTTTCCAGCCTGTACTTGGAATTTTTATACCAAATTTAAACAGACTGAGATGAGTCTGTAATCCTTACATAATTAGAAGCAGTTGAGTGATTGAACAGAATGGCTACAGGCTGTGTTATCTGACCAGGGACTTACGTTATTAGCATTTCTGTCAGCACTGTTATTGCGTGTGACAGAGTGAAGGGGCTTTATTTCACTCAGAGCTGAGATGGAATTGCAAGAGGTTTGCAATCAGTAGACAGTGCCCCCTGGTGGGAAAAGGGCTGAATGGAATCAGTGCAGTGACAAACTTCTACTCAAAAAGGAAGGAATCAGCACACGAGTGTACTTCTTGGTCTGAGTCTGAATGGCAACCTGCAGACGCACCAGGGCATCGCTGCCAATATTTGGCTGACAGAGGCACTGAGGCACAAAACAGGCCCAGCATCCACAAGTACAGACCTTGGCTCCCCTTTTCTGAAAGCCAGAAGAAAACGTTTACAAAGCTACTTCTTTTTCTAGGAAAGAATACTGTAACACCAGAGCTGTCATTAGCATCACTGCTTCACAGTTCCACAGTTCCTGAGTCCTGGGTTCGATTTGTACGTTTTGTCCAGGGTCATGGAGACAATGAAGTTCTGGATCCCAGGTCAACAGCTACAGAACCACTGGAGCTGTATGTCCTCAGTAGTTTATTTCCCCAGGAAAGGATAAGTGTGGTTCTGGAGGGGATATTCCTTAAACTACGGTCACCTCTTCTGCAGTATCTGGCAGTGGAATAAACAGAATTGTTGCTAAAGGTTCACTGTGTATTAAAGGGGATCCCTTGAGCCCTTTAGGGGTTCCACACACTGAGGGAGGAGGGCGGTTGTGCTGGATGGGGAGGTGACTGGATGGATCTAACCAGAGAGCTAGAAGGCAATGGAAGAGTGGAGACTTCTGTGCATCTCCATCTTTGTGATATTGTCTGCTATTTCCTCTCACGGTGTTTGAGTCAGTAGGAAACAAGCTCTGATAACAAGCAAGTGAGACCTGATCTTTTTTCCAGGTCCCACAGCAGGTTCTTTGCTGGCTGGAGAAAAAAAGCCCAGAATTTCAGTGGGGGGATAGAAAAGGAGGGTAACTTCCCAGAGCACAGCGTCCCTGTCACCCGGCTCCCCAGCCTCTCTGACAGGCTCAGGCTGCTGGTGGCCACACTGGGTATACGTCTGTGTGTGAGGACGATACTTAGTTAAATGGTTGTCTGCGAAATCAGTTCCTAGTGGGCAGCAGTGTGGAGTGGCGATGGTAAATCTGGACTCCTAGCTGGAAGGCTGAGAGCTCAAATCCCAGATGAAACCGTGCTGTTGTACCCTTGAGCGAGCTACTTCATTCCAACTGTCCCAGTAGAGCAATCCAGTGGTATAAAGGAGCGCAAATCAAAGTCGCTCTGAAGAAAATACTTCAATAGTAGCTGAGCAAACAATACAGCATGAAACGCCAGCCCCAGCTTCCGTCTGAAGAACGGAAATACCATCAAGCAATAAATTAAAGTCCGGGATATTCGATACACCGTGTGTCTGAACACGTAAGTGTAAAAGCTCCAGATATGAAACAGTTACAGGGACGGGGGTATGGTGATGACTTCGCCAGAAGACTGATAGATATGCACGCCTGCTTACACGTGTGTGATGGGTATCATAAGCATAAAATAGACACACGACTACGGAACGACGCAAATATTATAGGAGAAGGTTGCCTTACCCCCGTGTGGCCGATCATGAACTCATTAACGTGGGATCGAGAACAATGTAGTTAAGATCGCAGGTGCAGAAGTGATGGGAATCTTACCCGATATACATCAACCACTCCGGCCAAGAATCGCTAGAGAAACCCCTCAGACACCAGCTGCTTGGGACAATATCCTTCACGCCGCAGATCAGCTCATGGGCGCCGCCATGTTCGACTGGGACGGAGGAGGCGGGACTTCCGGGGGGGACCTGGCAATCTCACTTAATAATAATAATTTTGTTCATCGATTGTTTTTCCCTAATGCCACTAACATCTAACAATCGCAATTGAATATATATATATGCTATTTTTTTACATAATCTCCTTTATAATGCCTCCTTGTTCAAACGTACAAACGTATCGGTGCAGGTTTACTTTAGGGAAACCACGCAGTTTGGGAGATAGGGCACGCAGGATACGTCTCTAAAACAAAAACGACCACCGGCCCGAGGGTGGCGCTGAGCAGGTTTGAGCCCTCTGGGACGCCGTAGCTGAAGGCGGAAGCGATGAGAGCCTGGCTGGTCTTCAGTACTTCGCGCACAGTCTTCCGCTCCTTCGCCAGACGGTGTCTGCAAACGAATCCTGGATCCGGCACCGGCGAGCGGATAAGGAGGACAGTGTGAAGGACCGGTGCGCCAGGGCTGAGATCCAGGTGGGTACTGACCTTTGGGGACGCGCCAGGCACACGGTCACGGAGGTGGGGGCGGCGCTCGACGCCTGAAGGTTGAAAAGCACGACCCCGCGCGGACACGTGGGGTCGATTCCACAGCCCGTGCTGGAAGGAGCTCAACTACTGCGAGTCTGCTGCGCGCTGTACGGGCGACCATGCCGGTGTATCTAACCTGATAACTCCACACATTGTTCGTATGAACTGTGCGTTTGCTTGATAAGTCTTACGTTTTAAATAACTGAAAATACAATAACATTAAAATATCCGTCATTACACCCATAACAATGAAAAAGAAAGCCTTTATTTCTGTGCAAATACAGATTTTATACAGATGAGGGTGTCTAATTCTGTGTTTTTGGTGAGTGTTCGCTGGTGGCTGAATATTAATGATCTCCTGTGTTCTGTGTGAAGCACTGAATGAACATTGTCAATTGAATAAGACCTACTCAATGGTTGCAGTCTGATCCGCTCCAGGTGTGACAGTGCTGTCAGACTCCCAGTGCGCAGCAGTCTGATCCGCTCCAGGTGTGACAGTGCTGTCAGACTCCCAGTGCGCAGCAGTCTGATCCGCTCCAGGTGTGACAGTGCTGTCAGTCAGACTCCCAGTGCGCAGCAGTCTGATCCGCTCCAGGTGTGACAGTGCTGTCAGACTCCCAGTGCGCAGCAGTCTGATCCGCTCCAGGTTTTACAAACTACAAGAGGCTCTTGTGCAGCAGGCACACAAAGAGGCTGGAGATTTTTAAGTTTGTTACTTGGGGATTTTGTCTAAGACATTAGTAGGAGGGAGTAGACAATAGAAGTGTGACATCAAAGTTACATTTTTATTTTTTCTCCCTTGCTCCTGGCAATTTGTGCTAGATTTTGCAGAGCCTTAAACATACAGTGTAACAGGAAGCTGACTTGAGTTATGGTGTCAATGCCTGTGACGTGTATTTGACTATCGGAGGAGTCGCTTCTTCTCTCGTTAGTTGAAATGTGCCAGGAAGGCGGAGGCTGCCTGCCCTGCCTTGGTGCTGATGACAGGCCCTAGCTCGCCCCCTCACGGCGCCTTGCTTCTGTTCTCTCCCCAGGAGTCTCGCAGGGGCAGGGATGGCTTTGCTCTCCAATCTGCGGCCAGTGGCGTCAGCGCTGCTCTGGGGTGAGTGTCCTGGGCCAGTCCTGCCAACCTGCTGGTGCCAGTTCAAACACAGTGGCTGTAACAGGCCTTGGGATTGGAGCCTGTTGCGTGTTCTAGCCGGGAGCTCCTTACAGGGAAAAGACAATCAGAATGAGCAGTAAACTGCAGTATGTGAGTGAAGCACCTGAGGAAAAGGGTATATGTGCACCTGATTATGTGTTTGACGTTTGAGCACAGTGTGCAAATCACAAACCTCACATAGAAACAAACCTATCCGAAAGTAAAAGCTTTGTCAGTTCTTTGGTGACTCAAGCAAAGCTGCAGATTGGCTGAGAAATTGATAATAGGGTAGAATTTAATTTTTAAATGAATTGCTCAGTATAATGTTGGAATGACATTATGAAACAAATGGTGCTTGATGAAACAAAACTACAAAGTATTTGAATGGTTTGCAGTTTTGTTTGAATCATAATTATTGAAAATGGTAAAAAAAAATCTTTCTGTGCACAAAATAGGTGTGTTTTTAATTTGTGAACCGCCAGCATTTACATGCTACAAACATTTTGATTTTAATAAGTCATTTAAAAGAATTTCACACAAGGAGAAATCCTGACCTAACCCATGCATGCTGTCTGTACCACCCCTGTTGTGCCACTCATCTGCCAAGGGGCGCTGATACAGGTGCACCCTGTCCGTCCCAGCTCTGCAGCAGCAATCCGGGGCCTAGGGTGCTGTAACTGAAGGTTCTGCTGTACTTATACAGATCTGCGGTGACCCGGTAGAGAACTATGAAGCGACATACTTCTTACATCTTGGGTAGAGACGATGGAGAAGCAGTTCCTTGGTGTGTGTGAGACAGGTCTTGACCGGCCCGTTCCCTCAATCATGCTGTTCCTCGCCTTCTCTGTCCAGCAGGTGTGCACAGGGCAGGCGATGTGGCCAGCTGGCCCCTGGCCCCTCTGCGTGGGATGGCCACTCTCAATCAGATGCACCGCCAGGGCCGGCCGCGCCCCGAGCCGCCCCGCGTCAGCCCCACCTTCGGCCGCCCGCAGCTGAAGGGCGTGGTGCTGAAGACCCTGATTCGCAAGCCCAAGAAGCCCAACTCGGCCAACCGGAAGTGCGCCCGCGTGCGGCTGTCGAACGGGCGGGAGGTGGTGTGCTTCATCCCCGGGGAGGGGCACAACCTGCAGGAGCACAACATCGTGCTGGTGGAGGGTGGGCGCACGCAGGACCTGCCCGGGGTCAAGCTCAAGGTCGTCCGCGGGAAGTATGACTGTGCCCACGTGCAGAAGAAGAAACAGTGAGCCAGCGAGGGACTGGGCACTGTGGACGCTGTGGCTTCGCCCACACAGACTATACCACCCGTTTCTCCAGTGGACAGACCTCTCCTCCTGACCTGGGGGTTTTCTGCCACAGATGAGCTGTAATAAAGTCCACTCTGATGCTGCAGTCCTTTGTCTTTGCGGTATTATTAAATCTGGGATTGAGGCAGGCAGTACTACATTGTGGTTTGAGACGGAATGTAATGTAACTGATCACATTTATGGGTGGTTTGTTCATTTCAAGTGTCTGCTTTCAAACTATTATAAATGACTACATTACTGATGTTCTGTGCAGAAAGTGCTCTAATTCTCACAGAATGTTGCCAGTATTCAATGGTCTTGTCATGTTGCTCTGTGACGAGAGTACACAAGTTAATTAATGTGCACTGCAGCCAGTCCTGTTTGTAAAAGGGAGAAACTTGTAATGAGCAACGATTCCAGTTTGCTACACAAATCCTGATGTTTTACAGGAGAGATGAGAATTGTTGTGCAAATAAAGATCTGAGTTTCCACCCCTGAATTGAAGTGACTCAAACCAAAAAAAGGGTAATTTGAAAAGAAGGAATGGCCTTATCTGGAAAACGCATTCAGTGAAGGTTTGAGATCCCGAAATAGTTGTCTAGTGACAGTGGACCTGCAGTTGGCAGGTCAGATACCTGTGGTGACTGAGAGTGTGTCAGACTAATAGTTTCATTCCAAATGTGCCTTGTTTTCGGGTGAAGTGCTGGAGGAGAAGGAACTGATGAGGAGGACAGTGCACAGCTCTTCATCTGCACCAGTGTCTGCTGGAAATCAAATATACAGCTGTGGTCCCTGGGCAGGACACAGCCTTTGAGATACAAACTGCAGAAAAGACATTTCAAGACATAGTGTATGATAAATAGATATTTCAAGTGGTAAAGTGCATAAAAGCACTGACAAGAAATACATTGAAAGTTTCAAGAAGTACATTAGAACTCAGTCACTGATCAAGATGGAGAGCACGATGTTAGGACAAGGAGGAAGAAGATTAATGATTGCAAAGATTGATTTGCTTGAAGCCCTGATTTCACTTTAGTTTGAGGAGTTATAAATTAAATGAGAATCTAATTGATAGAATTGTGTTCCAGAAGCTGGAGGCTGTAACCATAACTGCTGACTTACCAAACTCAGTGTCTATTTCACCCAACTACACATCCAGTGAGAGGCTCCTCCGGTTCTGGTTTTGTTACAACCGAGGGATACAAAACCTTTTAAAGGAGGGGGCTGAGGCTATTTCTGATTCTGAAAACCAGTCATTTGCAAAGTGGACGAAATTATCAAATGAGAGTAGATGATGCTTTTTAGTTGTGTTGCAGTGGCGACATGGTGTTGATTTCTTGTCCAGTGCTGAATGAGCAGAAGGATGGTCTCTTCCTCAAGGGAAACACTCAGCGCTAGCTTGTTCCTGGCTTGTAGCTCTCTTACAGCTGGCAGGATGGGTCATTTACAAAAAACGAGTGTGCATGCTACTGTGTACTTGCATGTATACATGTTATATACAAAATGAGTTAGGGAAAGTAGTTAATGAATCTATACATCTAAATGTGTACGTAATTCTTACATTACGCATTTTATGCAAACAATCCTGCTTTTCGGTAAACGATAATGTTTTACTTATTTTTTCAAACGTTTGAAAATCAAATAATACAAATGAGAGAAGGAATCCCAAAAAGATTAAAAACGGTAGTGAAACGAATACACTGCCGGAGGTAATTACAAACCTGAATACAACATTTATCTTTTTACATGCATTTTTGCATTAGTGTATTTCAACTTTTTAATGGAATATCGCATTTCAATCTTATAAATATCAAAGGAAGGAGAAGCGTCAGTATAGTGTATACATTTACCATTAATACCAGATTAATGATAAATAAATGTTATTTACATCTTGTGAATTATAACATAAGATCAAACTCCTTAACTCCAACATTCAGTTAGATGCTTAAATATAAAGTTTTCCAAGTCTATCCAAAACCAACCCATCCTATTTCTCTGTCCCTTACCAACATGGCGTCTTTTCCCATCACAAGTCAGCGCTGTGGTAGCGTCATATCCGGTGCGACGCCATAGCTCTTCCTGTCTCAGACAGTGAAGCTAGGCAGGTGGTGCGGCGAGGTGGTAAAAAGGCTGCTGAGCCCAATAATTAAAAAAAATATTTTGCAGTTTTATCGGAATATTATTCTGTCCGCTTTTGCGACGAAGGTACCCTAAAACCTGGTGTTGGACCAGCGATGGCGGAAGCAATCCAGAAGAGACTTCAAACTGAGCTCGAAAAATATCAACAGACCCAGAAAGGCAAAGTTTAATTTATTATTGCAGTTCTTCTAGATACAAAGTGGTGTCTATTGCATTCTCCATCCTTCGGGGTGAGCTGATAGTGGCTACGGACGCACTGTTCTGGTCATCGTGTCGCTGGACACGTTTGATCCTGGAGACTCACAACTCGAAGCTGAATATGAAATGACCAGGGCTTTAAGTGGGTGACCGCTCCGGCAGCGACCTTGTTGAATTGTTAAAGGTCAGCTCACGGGGAGCGTCCCAATCGCTTGTGTGCCCTTCTTCATGTTAACATAACGCCGCTTTAATGTGAAGGAGCCTGGGTTTCTGCCTCGGCTCTAGGTGGTGATAATGAATCGTGCAGTAATAGAGGGGGCGGCACTGCTGCCTCATGGTACTGGGACCTGGGGTGCTGTTTGCGTGGAGCTTATATGTTCTCTCAGTGTTCGTGTGGGTTTCCTCCCCCAGTCCAGACTGTGCTGGTGGGTTAATCAGCTTCTGGGGAAAACTGGCCCTGGTGCGAGTGTGTGTGTCTGTTTGTCTCCTGGGATGGACTGGTGTCCCGTCTGGGGTGTACCCAGCCCTGAGCCTGTTGCTAGCCGGGAGAGACTATGGCTCCTGTGTGGCCCTGAACTGGATGAAGCCATTAGGAGATGGATGGAGGGCTAAGAGTGTTTAAAGCAATATTTGTGCTTTTAAAGTGTCATTACTGACGTATGAAGAAGTGTTGTTCTGTAGCCGTGAAGGAGTGTGCTCTGCCTGTTCCAGTAAAAGCCTGTGGGCTGACGCAGAAGATGACAGGTAGAGAGGAGTGGCGCGTTAATGTGACTGTCACACTGGCCTCTGCGCTATTCACGTTCCCTGAGAGCTGCGCCTGCTTGTGAAATAGGAGGCCTAAATATTAAAACTGTTTCTTTGCAGATCTGAGTAAAAGCATGTCGGCGAGACAGAAGCTGGAAGCCCAGCTGACGGAGAACAACATCGTGAAGGAGGTGAGACGCCACTCTGCCTTCAGACGCAGACCTCTTTGATCCTCTGTTTCGACTTTCTGGTTCTGTTGCTGTGTGCTGCAGGCGTATTTCCACACAGTCGTCAGCATCAGAAAGAGAGAGTTTTATTCCGTGCTGTTTGTTGCTTCTTCAGATGTGCGTCTCCTTTGCGGTGTGAGGCTGAAGCCTTTAACAAGGGTGAGTTGCAGGTCCTCCCATGTGGCTCTGAGGGCTAACTGGTTTCTCTTCTGCTCTGGCTTTGTGGGGCAGGAGCTGGACTTGCTGGAGGCTCAGAACACTGTCTACAAGCTGATTGGCCCGGTTCTAGTAAAACAGGACCTGGATGAAGCGAAGGCTACAGTGGGGAAGAGGCTGGAGTATATCACTGGAGAAATGTAAGTCCTGTGTGTGTTTGTCCTCGTACAATCCTGGCAGATTGAGAAAGTGAAGTCAAAGTGCAAAGTGTTAGTCGAGACCTGCCTTCTACAGCCCAGTTTGACTGAGGTAAGCTGGGCCTGTAGTCTTCTCTCTGAACTGATATGTTTATTGTCATAAGGAGGCACATTACTTGTTTGTAATATACCTTTCTAATCCTGGTCACAATCACTGCTACTGAAGTGTCCTCTGTTACAAATTCAACTGTTTCTAAGCACTACAGCATTTATTACTGCATTACACTGAGACCTTTATACATCAGTCTGTCGCTGGGGCTCAGTGTCCTGCTGGGGCTCAGTGTCCTGCTGTGCCACCCTGTGTCTCTGGAGCTCAGTGTCCTGCTGGGGCTCAGTGTCCTGCTGTGCCACCCTGTGTCTCTGGGGCTTAGTGTCCTGCTGGGGCTCAGTGTCCTTCTGTGCCACCCTGTGTCTCTGGGGCTCAGTGTCCTGCTCTCTTCTGTCTTTCAACATCTTTCCTTTCTCTCTCTGCATTGCAGACTGTAATTTTAACTTCTGTCTTTTAAAAGAGAACTATTTGCCTTCTTGGCTTGTTCTTGGCCAGTACCTGTGACTGCAGTGGTCCCAGCACAGAGCTGCACTGAGCTGCCCAGCTGTGTTGACCAGGCTCCTGCCCGAGAAGCTCTGTTCCTTGAGCACGAGCTGCATTGGCAGAGTGGACATCTGACCTTGTGGTGCTGCCCCTGATGTGGTTCTGTTCTCTCCTTCTCTTTTAGTCAGCGCTATGAAACCCTCCTGAAGGAGCTGGAGCGCAAGTCGGAGCAGCACAGAGAGCTGCTGTCCAGCCTGCAGCAGGAGTACCAGCGTGCCCAGGGCCGAGCGGCAGTCAAAGTGTGAGACTCTCAAAGAGCACCGCGGCCCGGCCATCTGACCGACACTCACAGACTCCCTGCTCACTACATCGATGAGCAGAAACAAGCTTGTGCTTCAGCAGAAAGAAGAATTTAATTTGACTTTTTTTATTATTTCTGAAATATTAATAAACTTATTTGCAGAATAATGTTTTCTGTTCTTCTGTGCACTGCTTTTTCTGTGTCATTTTTTAAAAACGATTTAAGTGTCGCTGTTTGTTAGAATATCTTGATTCTATAAAAGAGATGGCTGTTGTAGCAGTTCTCACCCAACAAACTACATTCCCCAGGTTAAATTTCTGTACTGGTTCATCAGTTACCCAGAGCTATGAGAGAACTCAAGTTAAACAGAATACCACCTGGTTCTACAGTTAGATAGCCCTGGCTGCTATAAACAGTACCTAAGCAGTTTAAGTTTTTTATTCTAAAGCATGACATTGTAATTCTTTGTATTTTCTTGGCTTAATTATGATTTATCTTTTGTTTCTCCACTCTTTGAAATAAAAGTTCTGTTGGTTAAGGAGATCTGTTAAGTGAATAACAAGGTATTAGACATTTTCATTTATTTCACAAACTACCCCCCCCTTGACAATCTGTCTTCTCAGTGATTGTGTGTAAAGCTGTTTTTTTTAAAGCTGTGTTTTTGAGATTAGAAATGAAAAAAATATTAGGAATGCTTTTGTTTCCATCAGAGACTATATATATGGCAACCTTAATAAATAGCTGAATTAAGCAGCTAAGGACCATTAATACACAAGAGGGGTCACTTCACAAGTGGGTGTAACCTCTTGAAATGGCAAAGAGGTCATTGACCTTTCTTTCAAATCGCAGCGGAGGTGGTGTGACTTTGTATGCATCACAACATTCTTACACAACTGCCAGCAACCTAATGTTCAGAAATGTTCCCAGAGTATCCCAATGTTTTCTGATGCTCCCCACTGTTCTCAGAAGTACATTAATGTTCCCAGATGTTCTCTAAAGTTCTCCAATATTCCCTATCATCCCAAAATGTTCCCTGAAGTTCCCAGTGTATCCAAATGTTCACACATATTCCAAATTGTTTCTAAATATTCCCAAATGTTTACCCGTACTCCTATAAAGTCCCTTATGTTGATAAATATTTCCAAATTGTTACTAATGTTCCCAAATTTTGCAATTTTACCCAAACGTTTACTAATGTTCTCAAAAGTCCCCAAATATTTTACCATTGCAACACAAGCTAATGACAGTTTGCTGCGGCTTCGGCTCTGCAGACCTTGTGAGATGCCATCGCCGGTCAGGGGGCCTGGCAGCTCAGCCCCGCATGCTGGAGCTCTGCAGTGCTACTGGCTTGGTAGTCCTGCCAAGAGGGGGCTTACAAGACACTGCACCCAGCCAAGTGTCCTGTAGGCCCCCCCTCTATCCCCATTGGAGTCAGCTTGAAACTGCCAGCTGCCTGCCTGCCCATTGTCCTTGTTGTCACTGGGACTCTGCACTGGTGCGCCTTCCCTGGCCATGCTTGCATGCTGTCCTGGTCTCTGGAGGAGAGCCCTTGTGAAGAAAGCCCGCTTCTCTCAGCCCAGTACCTGGGGCACCTCCTCTTGGAATGCCTTGAGGACATACTGTCTATTCTTCCTGGCTCCAAGTGCAGACCAAACAATCCTTTCCCATCACTGGTTTTCCTGACACAGCAGAGTCCATTTTGAGCATGCTGGCCACTACCCCTGGACTGTGACACCCTCACATCTGGGCCAGGAACACCCACTGCAAAGCAAAGGATGCTGCTGGTGCTCTGATGTCCGGGGCTGCCTCTGCCAAGGAATTCCTTTCCTGATTTTTGTTGTATTTAGAGAACTTTACAAGCTTTTATAAGGAAGCATTTTGACTCCTTAATCTTGTAATCATAACATTGTGGATTCTCTTAGAAAAACGTTTAATTAATTAAGCTTTAAACCATTCTACAAAAATGTGTATGTGTACATACATAAATGGGTAGGTGTACTTAAGTGTATGTACATATATGGGCGTATTACACATGTGTATGTGAATTACACAAATGTTGTACAGGGTGAGAACCTGGAGAAGGAGTAATCTGGAACAGGAGCTTTCCAGATCCCATGGAAATCTGATCCGCTTCGGGTTTTACTCTAGCAGTTGGGATCCCATGGACATCTGAACCGCTCCGGGATTTACTCTAACAGTCCAGATACATTGGAATTCTGATCCTTCCCAGGTTTTACTCTACCAGTCCAGATCCCATGGAAGTCTGATCCGCTCTGGGTTTTACTCTACCAATCTGGATCCCTTGGATGTCTGATCTGCTCCGAGTTTCCCTCTACCATACCGGATCCCTAGGAAGTCTGATCCGGTCTGGGATTTACTCTGCCAATCCTGATCCCTTGGAAATCTGATCCGCTCTAGGTTTCGATCTATCATTACGGATACTAGTCTATCCAGATACTAGTCGTTAGTCTACCACTCTGGATCCCCGGGGAGTCTTATCTGCTCCGGGTTTTACTCCACCAGTCTGGATTGCTTGGAAGTCTGATCCGCTCCTGGTTTTACCCTACCAGTCCGGATCCCATGGAAGGCTGATCCGCTCCGGGTTTCAATCTACCAGTTCAGATACTAGTCTATCCGGATACAAGTCTTTAGTCCCTTGGTTGTCTGATCCACTCCAGGATTGACTTTACCATTCCGGATCCCATGGAAGTGTGATCTGGTTCGGGTTTTACTTTACCAGTCCAGATTGCTTGGAAGTCTGATCCGGTTCGGATTTTACTCTAACATTCCAGATCCCGCTGAAGTATGATCCACTCCGGGTTTTGATCTATCATTCCGGATACTAGTCTATCTGGATAATAGTCTTTAGTCTAATAGTCTGGATCCCTGGTGAATCTTATCCTCTCCGGATTTCACCCCACCAGTCCGTATCCCATGGAAGTCTTATCTGCTCCGGGTTTTACTCCACCAGTCTGGATTGCTTGGAAGTCTGATCCGCTCCAGGTTTTACCCTATCATACCGGATCCCTTGGAAGTCTGATCTGCACCGTGTTTTCTCTTCCTGTCCAGATCCCATAGAAGTGTGATCTGCTCTGGGTTTAGCGTATTACACTTCCATTGGATCTTCCTAAACCTAACAGTCAGGATCCCAAGGAAGTATGATCCGGTTCGGGTTTAACTCTACAAGTCCGGATCCCTCGGGAGTCTGATCCGCTCCGGGTTTCACTCTACCAGTCCGAATCCCATGGTAGCTGATCCGCTCTAGGTGTCGATTTACCAGTCCGGATACTAGTCTTTAGTCTACCAGTTCGGATGCCTGTGGAGTCTGATCCGCTCCAGGTTCTACTCTACCAGTCAAGATCATATGGATGTCTGATCCGCTCCGGGTTTTACTCTACCTGACCGGATCTGATGGAAGACTGATCCGGTTCGGGTTTTACTCCACTAGTCCGGAGTGTTTGGAAGTCTGATCCTGTTCGGGTTTTACTCTACCTGACCGGATCTGATGGAAGACTGATCCACTCTGGGTTTTGCTTTACCACTCCGGATCCCATGGGAGTCTGACCCACTCCGAGTTTGACTTCACCAGTTCGGATTGCTTGGAAGTGTGATCCGGTTTCGGGTTTTACTCTACCTGACCGGATCCCATAGAATTCTGATCCTCTCTGGGTTTTACTCTTCCACACCAGATCCCATGGGAGTCTGATCCGCTCTGGGTTCTGATCTACCAGTCCAGATACTAGTCTATCCGGATACTAGACTTTAGTCTACGAGTCCAGATCCCATGGGAGTCTGATCTGCTCCGGGTTTTATTCCACTAGTCCGGATTGCTTGGAAGTCTGATCCGCTCCTGGTTTTACCCTACCAGTCCGGATCCCAAGGAAGGCTGATCCGCTCCGGGTTTCGATCTACCAGCTTAGATACTAGTTTATCCGGATACAAGTCTTTAGTCTACAAGTCCAGATCCCTTGGTTGTCTGATCCACTCCAGGATTGACTCTACCATTCCGGATCCCATGGAAGTGTGATCCGGTTCGGGTTTTACTTTACCTGTTCAGATTGCTTCGAAGTCTAATCCGGTTCGGATTTTACTCTACCATTCCAGATCCCGCTGAAGTATGATCTGCTCCAGGTTTCGATCTATCATTCCAGATACTAGTCTATCTGGATAATAGTCTTTAATCTAATAGTCTGGATCCCTGGTGAATCTTATCCTCTCTGGGTTTTACTCCACCAGTCCAGATCCCTTCGAAGTCTGATCCGCTCCGGTTTTAACTCTACCAGTCCGGATTCCTCGGGAGTCTGATCCGCTCCGGGTTTCACTCTACCAGTCCGAATCCCATGGTAGCTGATCCGCTCTAGGTGTCGATTTACCAGTCCTGATACTAGTCTTTAGTCTACCAGTTCGGATGCCTGTGGAGTCTGATCCGCTCCAGGTTCTACTCTACCAGTCAAGATCATATGGATGTCTGATCCGCTCCGGGTTTTACTCTACCACTCCATTTCCCTTAGAAGTTTGATCCACTCCGGGTTTTACCCTACTAGTCCAGATCTCATGGAAGTCTGATCCGGTCTGGGTTTTACACTACGATACTGGATCCCATGGAAGTATGATCCGCTCTGGGTTTTACTCTACCTGAACGGATCTGATGGAAGACTGATCCGGTTCGGGTTTTACTCCACTAGTCCGGAGTGTTTGGAAGTCTGATCCGGTTCGGGTTTTACTCTTCCAGTCCAGATCTCATAGAAGTGTGATCTGCTCTGTGTTTAGCGGATCACACTTCCATTGGATCTTCCTAAACCTAACAGTCCGGATCCCATGGAAGTCTGATCCGGTTCGGGTTTCACTCTACCAATCCGAATCCCATGGTAGTATCATCCGCTCCAGGTATCGATCTACGGATACTAGTCTTTAATCTACTAGTTCGGATCCCTGTGGAGTCTGATCCGCTCTGGGTTTTACTCTACCAGTCAAGATCCTATGGAAGTCTGAAAATGTCCCGGTTTTGCTCTTACAATCCGGATCCCATGGGAGTCTGAACTGGTCCGGGTTTTACTCTACGATACTGGATCCCATGGAAGTCTTATCCGCTCCGGGTTTTACTCTACCAAACCGGTTACCATGGAAGAGTGATCCGCTCCGGGTTTAACTCTACCAGTCTGGATTCCTCGGAAGACTGATCCGGTCCGGGTTTTACTCTACCTGACCGGATCTGATGGAAGACTGATCCACTCTGGGTTTTACTTCACCAGTTCGGATTGCTTGGAAGTGTGATCCGGTTCGGGTTTTACTATACCATTCTGGATCCCATTGAAGTGTGATCCTCTCCGGGTTTCGATCTACCAGTTCGGATACTAGTCTATCCGGATACTAGACTTTAGCCTATGAGTCTGGATCCCTTGGATGTCTGATCCGCTCCAGGTTTCATTCTACCAGTCTGGATCCCATTGGAGTCTGATCCGCTCCGGGTTTTATTCCACCGGTCCGGATTGCTTGGAAGTCTGATCCGGTTCGGGTTTTACTCTACCAGTCCGGATCCCTTGGATTTCTGATCCGCTCCGGGTTTTACTCTACAAGTCCGGATCCCTTGGTAGTCTGATCCGGTCTGAGTTTCCCTCTAGCAGTCCAGATCCCATGGAAGTCTGAAAATGTCCTGGATTTGCTCTTACAATCCAGATCCCTTGGGAGTCCAATCTGTTCCGAGATTTGCTCTGCCAGTCCGGATCCCATGGGAGTCTGAACTGGTCCAGGTTTTACACTACTATATTGGATCCCATGGAAGTATGATTCGCTCTGGGTTTAAATCTACCAGTCCGGATACTAGTCTATCTGGATACTAGTCTTTAGTCTACGAGTCCGGATCCCTTGGAAGTCTGATCCGCACTGTGTTTTTCTCTTCCAGTCCAGATCCCATAGAAGTGTGATCTGCTCTGGGTTTAGCGGATCACACTTCGATAGGATCTTCCTAAACCTAACAGTCCAGATCCCATGGAAGTATGATCCAGTTTGGGTTTAACTCTACCAGTCTAAATCCCAGCGTAGTCTGATCCGCTCCAGGTATCGATCTACGGATACTAATCTTTATTCTACTAGTTCGGATCCCTGTGGAGTCTGATCCGCTCTGGGTTTTACTCTACCAGTCAAGATCCTATGGAAGTCTGAAAATGTCCCGGTTTTGCTCTTACAATCCGGATCCCATGGGAGTCTGAACTGGTCCGGGTTTTACTCTATGATACTGGATCCCATAGAAGTCTTATCCGCTCCGGGTTTTACTCTACCAAACCGGTTCCCATGGAAGAGTGATCCACTCCGGGTTTAACTCTACCAGTCTGGATTCCTAGGAAGACTGATCCGGTTTGGGTTTTACTCTACCTGACCGGATCCCGTAGAATTCTGATCCTCTCTGGGTTTTAGTCTTCCACACCAGATCCCTTGGGAGTCTGATCCGCTCCGGGTTCCGATCTACCAGTCCAGATACTAGTCTATCTGGATACTAGACTTTAGCCTACGAGTCCGGATCCCTTGGATGTCTGATCCGCTCCAGGTTTCACTCTACCAGTCTGGATCCCATGGGAGTCTGATCCGCTCCGGATTCCGATCTACCCGTCCGGATACTAATCTATCTGGATACTAGTGTTTAGTCTAATAGTCCGGATCCCTGGGGAGTATGATCCGCTCTGGGTTTAACTCTACCATTCAGGATCCGATGGAAGTCTGATCCGCTCCGGGTTTTACCCTACCAGTCCGGATCCCATGGAAGACTGATCCGCTCCAGGTTTCGA
Source organism: Atractosteus spatula (assembly GCF_055471065.1). Lineage (NCBI taxonomy): Eukaryota > Metazoa > Chordata > Actinopteri > Semionotiformes > Lepisosteidae > Atractosteus > Atractosteus spatula. The sequence continues at coordinate 982,290 of NW_028296641.1, forward strand.
TCTACCAGCTTAGATACTAGTCTATCCGGATACAAGTCTTTAGTCTATGAGTCCAGATCCCTTGGTTGTCTGATCTACTCCAGGATTGACTCTACCATTCCGGATCCCTTGGAAGTGTGATCCGGTTCGGGTTTTACTTTACCTGTTCAGATTGCTTCGAAGTCTGATCCGGTTCGGATTTTACTCTACCATTCCAGATCCCGCTGAAGTATGATCCGCTCCAGGTTTCGATCGATCATTCCGGATACTAGTCTATCTGAATAATAGTTGTAGTGTTTCATAGCCGTTCAGGGACGCCAAATATGTAATCATAGTGGCTCTCTGAAGGCACCAGTTCTGTAGGGTTTGGGCATTTACTGAGACAATTATCAATTGTAGCAGTAAATCACAAAGTTGATTCTTTTGATGGCTTTAGAATCCAACCACGCGACATAACTCAAACAACGCGCACACACAGGTACTAATACACGAGGATAAATTTATTAATACATAGAATATGCATATAAACCTAACAGATCTTATCGAGAGGGTTATCAGAATACAAAAGGTATATATTCAATCAGTTACGAAGTGTTACACATCAAGAGGACATACGTTCAGTATATCATTCATTAAGACCGTTTCGTAAATGAACTTGGTTATAACTTCTACATTAGATACTCAAAACAAGTACATAACTCTTAGGAATTAAATTGATATCAACTGGTTGGGATAACAATTGAATTCTCGAGCTGTAATGCATTGAAGTTGAATACTCATCCAATTTCTGGGGATTCAGATCTCCTGCAGGCACAAACAATCAGCTGCAGGCTTGTTGCTGTCCAATCCGCGCTCTCTGGCTCCGTGCCAGGCTGTGCTGTGGGGCTTGCGACGGTGCGCTGCTGATGCTCACTGACCGGCTAGTTAGTGTTGGCTTTAACTAGCAAAGTTTGTGCACAGGAGAAAAGATGACTGTGGATCCCAGCAAGTCAGGAAGAGGACCGGTTCGTTCCTGATGAAGAGCTAGTTCTGAATAGTGATTCAGCTGTCCACAGTTCTGACCTGTCCACGAGGCCTGCTGCTGGTTACTCTCTGGCAACCTCCACTCTAGACTCTTAGAACAAAGGAAAGTTCTGGCACTCGGACACACTGGCCGTTCCGTGGTTGTCCGGGCTGAGTCTCGGGATGGTCAGGAGGCGCGCTGCGAGAATGTCCTGCCCTTGGGAGCCTTCTGCTCCTGGGCCGTCCTGCCCTGGAATTCTCCTTTGAATTCCCTTTAGAACAGTCCACAGAATCCTCTCCAGAATCTTACTGAATCTCCCGAATCTCTATCTTGTTGAATCTCTCAGGCTCTCTGTGTTGCCTGTTTTTACCTGGAGGAACTTCAGCTCGTTGATTGGCTGAAAGTTCCATGGGCATCAGAGTCCCACGTGGGTTACTCGGCCCTACCAGTCCCTGATTGGTTGATCAAGGTGAGATATGAGTCACTTAGTCCTGACACTTAGTAATGCAGTCCAGATGTCCATCCGGCACTCCCTAGACTGATAGGCGCCAGTGGATGACCATTGATCATGATAGCCAGACTTAGCTAAGTGCATCCCCCTTTGGGAGCTGTCCTAGGAAACCTTAAATCACCCTGCACTAATGGTCTCTCTGTGGCTGCTCCACAGAGATGAACAGAGAAATGGGGCCTCATTTGGGAAGCTCAGAAACACTTAATTCTGCCTTATTATTAAGCCTCGCCGCTACATATCCCCCCTTTTTGAAGGTCACGAAGTCCTGAGGCGTTGTTGCCTTCAAAACAAAACAGAGTTAAGTGATGTCCCTTGCCATTAGAACATTAATCTTAAATGTCCACATTACTCCTCGAGAATTCATACCAGAACCAGCATTGGATACAAACAGGATGAATAACATCTGGAGTATGTATAAACACGGTAGGAGACATTATCTAAGTCTAGGAATTACACATCAGGAAGCTCACTGTCAATATCTGATACCTCTGTAGTAGATATTTGGGGAGAAGTCACTTCCTTTCTTTTGACATGCTACCTTTGACTCATTCATGCTACCCGGAGTACATCTTGATGTGAGAGTACATCATTCAGAGTACACTGTCAGTCATGATCCAGCTATTTGGCAGTAGTGTTACAATAACACCAGTTCATGTTCCCAGCCTCCCAATAAACCACAACACCTGTGTTTGGTATCTGCTAGGGTGGTTTGGAGGTTTGTTCCATTAAAGCAAACTCAACTACCTGTACCTCTTCAGGGCTTACTGTTTCTTGGATTTCTATCCAATTCAATAGTGTGGCACCTGAAGGCATCCATGACCTCAAGTTTGGTCTTATATTGTCTGGTTCCAGACCGTACAGTGTTAAGTTACCATGCTGTACTATGGCCTCCTCGGGAACTTGCAGGAAAACTGTTTTGATTAGGTAGCTGCATTGTGGTAGCTGTATCATGCCTGTCACAAGTCATGGTGACAGTTAAATGTGGTGTGCTGACCAGCCATTTACTTCCCACCTGCTCTTCATGGGGTTCATTAACCTCCCTCTGCCCCTTAGTAGCTTTACACCCTTCATTGGTGAATCGTTTAGACACAGCCAATGGATAGCTTTGGTAGCCATACCCATCTCAAGATTTGGAACCGAATTCAATCTTGGATTGCCTTCTGGGTGAGCTATGAGTGATGGGGTTAATGTCACATACTCCTCTACTGAGAAGAGTGGAATCAAGTGGGTTGGGATTTGTGCCGTGGTTAGACTGGCTACAGTGGCACTAAGCTCCCTTAACAGGTCTTGTGTCAACATTCTGGCCTGTTGCACACAAGCATAAACCCACTGTATAACACCAACAATCATGTCCACTGGTTGGGGAATAAGGTTTAACCCTGTTGCATAGGAAGTTGCCTGTAGGATTTTCCCTAAGCTTTCCAACTTTTGCTGCTGTCGATACAGTCTGTCACTACCCTCTGGCATCTCTGACACCTGTCTTCTTGGGGCAGTCAGGGTGAGAGTGCCAGTAGCACACAAACCTACCAGAAAAAGCAAACGTGCAACAGTGGCGGCAGCAATCAGTCTTCCCAAAAGTCTTTTCAGGTGGCTGATCCCAGTCATCTGCTTCTGAGTGACTGTTGCCTTTCTAAGCTGGCGCAGCGTGTACATGGTGTCTTTCTCAGTATGCCATGTGGCATCTTGGGCACCAACATCCTGGAAATCTGGGGAGATCTGACACAGCTGCTGATGCTGCTCCTCCATTTCCAGGGCATCTGCTTTTTCGATTTGTTCATGCCTGTGCTCTAGGAACCCTGCAGGGGGCGGTGCAGCGGTGGAGCATGCCTGACCCTCGGCTGAGTGGTCATCTGGAGCACCTGAGTGATCTGGGATTGTTACCCCATTCTCACTGTTCAGGTCCACCCTGCACACTTCCTGATTGAGGAATCCCTCTATCGGCATGTTTACAATCGTTCGCTGGGCGTGGGTGTAGGACACCTGCTCGCTCACCCCTTCCCTCGCTAGGGGTTCAGGGAGCTGCCCCAGCACTGGGATAGCTAGTTCACTGTCTTCGAACTCGCTATCACCCACCAGGCCCATGTCAGTGCAGGCGGGGATTCTGACACCCCTCTTTGCGATGTCCTGCACTGGCAGGCTGGTGACTTGACCATCCAGCTCCAGTCTGGCTGAACCACTGTTGGTCAGACTCAGACTGACAGACTGAGCTGGTGGCTGTAAGAAAACCGGCTCGGCTTTCATTCCCTGTCCCTTCTGGGGGACTGGGTGTGTTGGAAACCCTGCTGTCGAGGCAGGAACAATCAGGTCAGTCTCACTCACTACCTGGTAGTTGTGAGAAATACTGTTACCTGACTGCAGGTTCCCTGGGTCACAGCAGAGGGAATTGGCATCTGGGATCAGGTGTGTCCACAGCGCAGTAGTCTCAGCGTCCAGCTGGACCTCCTGTCTAACCTGTGAATGTTGCACCAGGGGCACCTGGTGGTGGCCCCATGACAGCTGCTCAAGCAGATCCTCACTAATAGAGGACCTCTCAGGGCTAAGGGTGAGGGCTACATCACCAACCTGCTCTCCTGCCATCTGGATCCCTTCCACCACTGCGGGGTGGTGGTCCTGACCCCTCTTGGGTGCCAGGGTGCACAGGGAAAGCTCCTTTTCATCGCCAGGTGGGGAGATCTGCTCCTCTTTAGGGATGTAAAAGGGGTGTGCTTTACCTGGTGGATCAGGCGGCTGCTTGGAGCACCGCTCCTGTGGCAGGGAGGCTGTTGTGACCTCAGCCGGGACACGACTTCCCTGTATTTCCGGGGAACAAGAAAATATTTTTATTTCTTGTCCAGAGGGAACAGAAGGAATCTTCACATAGGCTTCTGTGTTCGGCGGGCACTGTGTGAGCACAGTCTGCCTCTTGGCCCCCCTTTCCTTCTGTACAGAAGGCTTAGGAGCCTTGACCTGTTTCCACACTTTGCCTTTCTGGTGATCCACCAAAGGTTCCACTCTGAGTCGCATGCCCTTTTCTTTTTCAACCCGTTTGAGCTTGCCGTGTGACATCAAACACCTTTCAACCTCAGTGTCAATCAGTGTCTCACTGGATAAGACATCTCCCATGGCAGCCTTGAGGTAAAAGCTTCCTGCTTTTCCTCTGTGTTTTACTGCCTGCTCTGTGACTTCAGGGGTGGAGTCAGCACTCGCTTGGGAGTGGCCGACCTCATCCAGGCAGGAACCCTTCCGCTCAATCAGATAGACTGAGGGAGTGGGAGGGGGCGGGTCTCCGCCTCCTCCAGTGGAGAGTATCAGCTCATTCACGCTTCCGGCAGCCTTGGGGAGCGGTTGTCCCTGTCCTAATAAAGCTTGTTCAAGCCTGGCCAGGCGGGTGGCTACTGAATCCTTTTGTTCAGCTTTTTCTAGCCCTTTCCCTCCCCCAGTGTTCTCATGGCACTTAGGACGCTGGGTGCGGTCCTGTGTGCCTGCTTTGGAACGGGGCTTAGCCAGCTCAGGAGCCTGTGCTCCTTCGAGCAGGGGGGAATTAACCCTGCTGGCTCTGACGGCGAACACAGTCGCTTTAGCAGCTTTTTGCTCAGAGCGACTTTGGACATCATACTCCCAGGCTTTCTGCACGAATCTCTTAATATCAGTCACTTTCATGGTCTGTGCATCTGTATGCATTAAGATCATCTTTCTGACTGATGGGTGGAGATTCGCAATGAATAAACCCTTGAAATGTGTGTTCTCTTCGCAACCCTCATCATTTCGCCCTGCAAAATAAGTTCGTCTAAGTCTCTCGTAATATTCGCGAGGGGACTCTGCTCTCTCGTGCTTAATGTTAAGAGCGGCAGCTATCGCGGCAGTCGGGTCAATAAACGCACTGTATTCATGGATAAGTGCTTGACACAGCTCTTCAAAGTCATTACAGACTTCTTTCATCTGCCTAGCCATCCACTCATGTACGGCTCTGCTGGTAGTTTTTCTGACCAGAAACACTTTCTCCTGTTCTGTGGCGTTTGGCAGGTACTGCAGGGTATACCTGAGGTCCTGAATATAACTCTCGATATTATTCTCTGACACTGCGGGGTCAAATCTCTCTATGTCCTTCGTTAGCTCTCTCAGAGAATGGAGGTTTATTCTCCTAGCTTCTCCGCTGACGGAGATATGACGGAGATCGTGGTCAGACTTGTCGCTGCTAGAGAGAGTGCTTAATAGCGACTCGAATTCAGACCTTTTAGCAACCATCGTTAAACTTAAAGAGTATTACTTTTAAGTACGAAATCACAGTTTAAGATCAAGTATGCAATCAACCCTGTAGATTGCAAAAGATCACAAAACACTCAAGCACTGCTTAAAGAGCAAGGGGAACTTTTTCTTTCGGCTTTCAGCACACTGTATTATCGTGTATGAAACCCGCGGCGTTTTATATGAATTATTCCGCTTGGTTGATTCATTTCAGTCTTGCCACGTCCACCCAGGGACGCCATAAATGTAGTGTTTCATAGCCGTTCAGGGACGCCAAATATGTAATCATAGTGGCTCTCTGAAGGCACCAGTTCTGTAGGGTTTGGGCATTTACTGAGACAATTATCAATTGTAGCAGTAAATCACAAAGTTGATTCTTTTGATGGCTTTAGAATCCAACCACGCGACATAACTCAAACAACGCGCACACACAGGTACTAATACACGAGGATAAATTTATTAATACATAGAATATGCATATAAACCTAACAGATCTTATCGAGAGGGTTATCAGAATACAAAAGGTATATATTCAATCAGTTACGCAGTGTTACACATCAAGAGGACATACGTTCAGTATATCATTCATTAAGACCGTTTCGTAAATGAACTTGGTTATAACTTCTACATTAGATACTCAAAACAAGTACATAACTCTTAGGAATTAAATTGATATCAACTGGTTGGGATAACAATTGAATTCTCGAGCTGTAATGCATTGAAGTTGAATACTCATCCAATTTCTGGGGATTCAGATCTCCTGCAGGCACAAACAATCAGCTGCAGGCTTGTTGCTGTCCAATCCGCGCTCTCTGGCTCCGTGCCAGGCTGTGCTGTGCGGCTTGCGACGGTGCGCTGCTGATGCTCACTGACCGGCTAGTTAGTGTTGGCTTTAACTAGCAAAGTTTGTGCACAGGAGAAAAGATGACTGTGGATCCCAGCAAGTCAGGAAGAGGACCGGTTCGTTCCTGATGAAGAGCTAGTTCTGAATAGTGATTCAGCTGTCCACAGTTCTGACCTGTCCACGAGGCCTGCTGCTGGTTACTCTCTGGCAACCTCCACTCTAGACTCTTAGAACAAAGGAAAGTTCTGGCACTCGGACACACTGGCCGTTCCGTGGTTGTCCGGGCTGAGTCTCGGGATGGTCAGGAGGCGCGCTGCGAGAATGTCCTGCCCTTGGGAGCCTTCTGCTCCTGGGCCGTCCTGCCCTGGAATTCTCCTTTGAATTCCCTTTAGAACAGTCCACAGAATCCTCTCCAGAATCTTACTGAATCTCCCGAATCTCTATCTTGTTGAATCTCTCAGGCTCTCTGTGTTGCCTGTTTTTACCTGGAGGAACTTCAGCTCGTTGATTGGCTGAAAGTTCCATGGGCATCAGAGTCCCACGTGGGTTACTCAGCCCTACCAGTCCCTGATTGGTTGATCAAGGTGAGATATGAGTCACTTAGTCCTGACACTTAGTAATGCAGTCCAGATGTCCATCCGGCACTCCCTAGACTGATAGGCGCCACTGGATGACCATTGATCATGATAGCCAGACTTAGCTAAGTGCATCCCCCTTTGGGAGCTGTCCTAGGAAACCTTAAATCACCCTGCACTAATGGTCTCTCTGTGGCTGCTCCACAGAGATGAACAGAGAAATGGGGCCTCATTTGGGAAGCTCAGAAACACTTAATTCTGCCTTATTATTAAGCCTCGCCGCTACATAGTCTTTAATCTAATAGTCTAGATCCCTGGTGAATCTTATCCTCTCCGGGTTTTACTCCACCAGTCCAGATCCCTTCGAAGTCTGATCCGCTCCGGGTTTAACTCTACCAGTCCGAATCCCATGGTAGCTGATCCGCTCTAGGTGTCGATTTACCAGTCCGGATACTAGTCTTTAGTCTACCAGTTCGGATGCCTGTGGAGTCTGATCCGCTCCGGGTTCTACTCTACCAGTCAAGATCATATGGATGTCTGATCCGCTCCGGGTTTTACTCTACCAGTCCAGATCCCATGGAAGTCTGATCCAGTCTGGGTTTCACACTACGATACTGGATCCCATGGAAGTATGATCCGCTCTGGGTTTTACTCTACCTGAACAGATCTGATGGAAGACTGACCCGGTTCGGGTTTTACTCCACCAGTCCGGAGTGTTTGGAAGTCTGATCCGGTTCGGGTTTTACTCTTCCAGTCCAGATCCCATAGAAGTGTGATCTGCTCTGTGTTTAGCGGATCACACTTCCATTGGATCTTCCTAAACCTAACAGTCCGGATCCCATGGAAGTATGATCCGGTTCAGGTTTAATTCTACCAGTCTGGATCCCTGGGGAGTCTGATTCGCTCTAGGTATCGATCTACCAGTCCAGATACTAGTCTATCCAGATACTAGACTTTTTCCTATGAGTCCGGATCCCATGGATGTCTGATCCGCTCCAGGTTTTGCTCTACCAGTCCGGATACAATGGGAGTCTGATCCAATCTGTGTTTTTCTCTACTAGTCCAGGATCCCTGGGGAGTCTGATCCTCTCCGGGTTTTACTCTGGCAGTCCTGATTCCATGGAAGTATAATCCGCACCGTGTTTTTCTCTTCCAGTCCAGATTCCATAGAAGTGAGATCTGCTCTAGGTTTTGTGGATCACACTTCCATAGGATCTTCCTAAACCTAACAGTCCGGATCCCATGGAAGTATGATCCGGTTCGGGTTTAATTCTACCAGTCTGGATCCCTGGGGAGTCTGATTCGCTCCGGGTATCTATCTACCAGTTCAGATACTAGTCTTTAGTCTACTAGTTTGGATTCCTGTGGAGTATGATCCGCTCCGGGTTTCAATCTACCAGTTCAGATGCTAGTCTTTCCGGATACTAGTCTTTAGTCTACGAGTCCGGATCCCTTGGTTGTCTGATCCACTCCAGGATTTACCCTACCTTTTCCAGATCCCATGGGAGTCCGATCCACTCCAGGTTTCGATCTGCCAGTCCGGATCCCATGGTAGTCTGATCTGGTCCGTGTGTCAATCTACTAGTCAAGATTGTATGGATGTCTGATCTGGTCCGAGTTTTACTCTAACAGTCCGGATCTTTTGGAAGTCTGATCCTGTCCTGGTTTCCCTCTACCAGTCAAGATCCCATGGAAGACTGATCCGGTCCAGTTTCCCTCTACCAGTCCAGATCCCATGGAAGACTGATCCGGTCCAGGTTTTCCTCTACCAGTCCGGATCCCATGGGAGTCTGATCTGGTCCGGGTTTTACCCTACCAGTCCGGATCCCATGGGAGTTGATCCACTCTGGGTTTCGATCGACCAGTCCGGATTGCTTGGATGTCTGCGCCGGTTCGGGATTTACTCCACCAGTCCGGATTGCTTGGAAGTCTGACCCGGTTCGGGTTTTACTCTACCATTCCGGATCCCGTTGAAGTATGATCCGCTCCGGATTTCGATCTACCAGTCCAGATACTAGTCTATCCGGATACTAGACTTTAGCCTACGAGTCCAGATCCCTTGGATGTCTGATCCGCTCCAGGATTTACTGTACCCATCTGGATCCCATGGAAGTAAGATCCGCTCTGTGTTTTACTATACTATTCCGGATCCCTTTGAAGACTGATCAGCTCCAGGTTTTACTCTACCAGTACAGATCCCTTGGATTTCTAGACCGCTCCGGGATTTACTCTACCGGTCCGGATCCCATGGATGTCTGATGGTATAGGAAAACACAGAGCGGATCTTACTTCCATGGGATCCGAAATGGTAGAGTAAAACCCGAACCGGATCAGACTTCCAAGCAATCCAGACTGGTGGAATAAAACCCGAAGCGGATCAGACTCCCATGGGATCCGGACTGCTAGAGTGTAACCTGGAGTGGATCAGTATTCAAAGGGATCCGGAATGGAAGAGTAAAACCCAAACCGGATCAGACTTCCTAGCAATCCGGACTGGTGGAGTAAAATCCGAACCGAATCAGACATCCAAGCAATCCGGACTTGTCGATCGAAACCCGGACCGGATTAGACTTCCAAGGGTTCTGGACTGGTAGAATAACGAATAGTATCCTGATTGGTAGATCGACACACGGAGCAGATCAGACTACCATGGGATTCGGACTGGTAGAGTAAAACCTGGAGCAGATTAGACTACCATGGGATTCAAACTGGTAGAGTGAAACCCGGAGCGGATCAGACTCCCCAGGGATCCGGACTGGTAGAGTTAAACCCGAACCGGATCATACTTCCATGGGATCCGGACTGTTACGTTTAGGCAGATCCTATGGAAGTGTGATCCGCTAAACCCAGAGCAGATCACACTTCTGTGGGATCTTGACTGGAAGAGAAAAACACGGTGCGGATCAGACTTCCAAGGGATCCGGACTCGTAGACTAAAGACTAGTATCCAGATAGACTAGTATCCGGACTGGTAGATTTAAACCCAGAGCGAATCATACTTCCATGGGATCCAGTATAGTAGTGTAAAACCTGGACTGGTTCAGACTCCCATGGGATCCGGACTAGCAGAGCAAATCTCGGAACAGATCGGACTCCCAAGGGATCCGGATTGTAAGAGCAAATCCAGGAAATTTTCAGACTTCCATGGGATCTGGAGTGGTAGAGTAAAACCCGGAGTGAATCAGACCTTCATGGCATCCGGACTGGTAGAGTAAATCCCGGAGCGGATCAGAAATCCCAGGGAACTGGACTGGTAGAGTAAAACCCGAACCGGATCAGACTTCCAAGCAATCCGGACCGGTGGAATAAAACCCCGGAACGGATCAGACTCCCATGGGATCCGGACTAGTTGATCGAAACATGGAGCGGATCAGACTCCCATGGGATCCGGACTCGTAGACTAAAGTCTAGTATCCGGATAGACTAGTATCCGGACTGATAGATCGGAACCCGAAGCAGATCAGACTCCCATGGGATCTGGTGTGGTAGAGTTAAACCCAGAGAGGATCAGAATTCCATGGGATCTGGTCAGGCAGAGTAAAACCCGAACCGGATCACACTTCCAAGCAATCCGAACTGGTGAATTGAAACTCAGAGTGGATCAGACTCCCCAGGGATCCGGAGTGGTAAAGCGAAATCCGGAGTGGATCGGTCCTCCATCAGATCCAGTCAGGTAGAGTAAAACCCAGATCGGATCAGTCTTCCTAGGGATCCAAACTGGTAGAGTTGAACCTGGAATGGATCACTTTTCCATGGGATCCGGTTTGGTAAAGTAAAACCCGGAGCGGATAAGACTTCCATGGGATCCAGAATGGTAAAGTAAAACCTGGAGCAGATCATACTTCCATGGGATCCAGTATCGTAGAGTAAAACCCGGACCAGTTCAGACTCCCATGGGATCCGGATTGTAAGAGCAAAACCGGGACATTTTCAGACTTCCATAGGAAGTTGACTGGTAGAGTAAAACCAGGAGTGGATCAGACTCTATAGGGATCCGATCTAGCAGACTAAAGAATAGTATCCTGACTGGTAGATCGACACACGGAGCAGATAAGACTACCATGGGATTCGTACTGGTAGAGTAAAACTCGGACCAGATCAGACATCCATAGGATCTTGACTGGTAGAGTAAAACCCGGAGCTTATCAGACTCCATAGGGATCTGAACTAGTAGACTAAAGACTAGTATCTGGACTGGTAGATTGATACCTGGAGCGGATCAGACTACCATTGGATTCGTACTGGTAGAGTGAGACCCGGAGCGGATCAGACTCCCTAAGGATCCGGACTGGTAGAGTTAAACCCGAACCAGATCATACTTCCATGGGATCCGGACTGTTAGGTTTAGGAAGATCCAATGGAAGTGTGATCCGCTATTATCCAGATAGACTAGTATCCAGAATGATAGATCGAAAACCGTAACGGATCATAATTTAACGGGATCTGGAACGGTGGGGTAAAACCCAAACTAGATCAGACTTCCAAACAATCCAGACTGGTGGAGTAAAACCCGAACCGGATCAGGCTTCCAAGCAATCCGGACTGGTGGAGTGAAACCCAAACCGGATCAGACTCCCATGGGATCCAGATTGGTAGGGTGAAAAGAAGAGTGGGTCAGACATCGAAGGTATACGGACTGGTAGAGTAAAACCCGGAGCAGATCAGACATCCAAGGAATCCGGAATGATAGAGTAAAACCCGGTGCGGATCAGACTCCCATGGAATCCGGACTCGTAGACTAAAGTCTAGTATCCGGATAGACTAGTATCCGAACTGGTAGATTGAAACCCGGAGCGGATCATACTCCAACGGGATCCGGAATGATAGAGTAAAACCTGAACCGGATCAGACTTCCAAGCGATCCGGACTGGTCAATCGAAACCCGGAGCGGATCAGACTTCCATCGGATCCAGAATGGTAGAGTAAAACCCGGAGCAGATCAGACTTCCATCGGATCCAGAATGGTAGATTTAAACCCGGAGTTGATCATACTCCCCAGGGATCCGGACTAGTAGACTAAACACAAGTATCCAGATAGATTAGTATCCGGATGAGTAGATCTGAACCCGGAGCGGATCAGACTTCAAAGGGATCCGGATGCTAGAATAAAACCCGGAGCGGATCAGACTCCCATGGGATCTGGTGTGGTAGAGTAAAATCCAGAGAGGATCAGAATTCTACGGGATCCGGTGTGGTAGAGTGAAACCCAGAGAGGATCAGAATTCTTCAGGATCCAGACTGGTAGAGTTAAACCCGGAGCGGATCACTCTTCCATGGGATCCAGTATGGTGGAGTAAAACCCGGACCGGTTCAGACTCCCATGGGATCCGGATTGTAAGAGCAAAACTGGGACATTTTCAGACTCCCATTGTATCTGGACTGGTAGATGGAAACCCGGACCGGATCAGACTTCCATGGGATCTGGACTGGTAGAGGGAAACTCGGACCAGATCAGACATCCATATGATCTTGACTTGTAGAGTAAAACCCGGAGCTTATCAGACTCCATAGGGATCCGAACTAGTAGACTAAAGACTAGTATCCGGACTGGTAGATTGATACCTGGAGCGGATCAGACTACCATTGGATTCGGACTGGTAGAGTGAGACCCGGAGCGGATCAGACTCCCTAAGGATCCGGACTGGTAGAGTTAAACCCGATCTGGATCATACTTCCATGGGATCCGGACTGTTAGGTTTTGGAAGATCCCATGGAAGTGTGATCCGCTAAACCCAGAGCAGATCACACTTCTATGGGATCTGGACTGGTAAAGTAAAACCTGAACCAGATCAGACTCCCATGGGATTCGGACTAGTAGATCGAAACCTGGATTGGATCAGACTTCCATGGGATCGAGATTGGTAGAGTGAAACCCTGCGCGGATCACACTTCCGTGGGATCCGGACTGGTAGAGTCAATCCTGGAGCAGATCAGACAACCAAGGGATCCGGACTCGTAGACTACAGACTAATATCCAGATAGACTAGTATCCGGACTGGTAGATCTAAACCCAGAGTGGATCACACTTCTATGGGATCAGGAATGGTAGAGTAAAACCAGAACCGGATCAGACTTCTAAGCAATCCGGGCTGGTAGAATAAAACCCAGAGTGAATCAGAATTTCATGGGATCTGGACTGGTATAGTAAAACCTGGAGCAGATCAGATCTTTTTATTTTTTTAAGGAGTGTAATTTATTTTTTTCATGTGATTTGTGATTATTTTGCCCAAATAAAACAGGGCTACTGGCAAGGTTGCTGCTATGTTTGGTTACACAACATGTAATCAGTGGTGTTTTTTTATGGTGTTGACTTTATACAGATGCAGCCATTCAAAATGCACGGTACAAACCTGTACCTCACGCAACTACCCACAAGCCACTGCGGTGTACCGCGGTGCGTGATTGGCTGGCCAAAACGACCGACAGGGGCACTCGTGGTGCATTGGTCATTAGTGAAAAAATCATTTAATCTCTTTACTGTGCAAGTTTTAATCAGCTAAGTATTGAATATTTATTTAGAATTTTACAACTAAAAGGAAATTTTAGTAGCTGAGCGTAAACAGAAGAGGAGCATAACGTGTCTGATGATCATAAACTATATTAATTTAGGAACATAAACATATTATGTAATCTGTATTTGGCTGGTATTAGTAGTTTAGAGAAAAAATACACACCAGTATTCCACTTTCTTCCTAAACATTTTAAGCATCAAAGTCTTACATGTGGTTATTTTGGAAACATTTTTACGTGCTCCTTCTGACCATATTAAGTTTATATACTTTGTGCAAAGTGATAATGTTTTAAGCTTTTCTGTTAATACGCTCGTTATCGGAGTAAACAAAAGCATACGTTTAGAATTTGATTAATAGGGAATATAATATGCGTATAATATAATATAGTATAATATAATCGCGTATCTAAAAAAATTAATGATGATATAATTATATTCATATACTGTAGCTCAAACAGTAGTATAAGACTTTCTACGCATATGTGTACTTCAGTTTCACTACTTTCTATGTGTTTGTGGTCTGATGGCTTAAGTGACTGATTCATAAACCTGAGGTACAGTGTTCTAACCCAGCTATTACCATGAGCTTTCCTTTAACAAATAAACATTTCTTTGAAAAACTAAAATAGCAAATGTTATGGACAGTACTGTATATTGACATTTTTTATTCTGCTAAATATCACTTAGTTCGAAGCTAAGTCATTTATTAATAACGAATAATTTGAAACTGCTACTACTGTCATTATTACTGATAATAAATATTATTGACACTATATTGAATTTGTTGGTCTTTCTAAATATCAGAAAACATTCAAAGTTAAGTGATTACCATTTTCCATGAATACTTGTGCTCGTTATCACAAGTAACAGAAACTCATACTTTTCAGAATTTAATTATTTAAGCAATAAGGCACTAGAGACCGTGCTACTGTATATCGTGGATATAGTCACAGTTAAAAGGTTTTGTCAGGCCCGACACGATGCAGAGGGCCAGCAACCTAATAACTGTGACTATATCCACGATATAGCACAGGCCTCGAGTGCCTTATTGCTTTTATAAAACGGTCCCAAATATGCGAGTGCTGTATAGAATGAAGATTAATTAAAAAAATTATTAAACATGAAAATTAAGATGTTTACGTTCCTCCACCTGAGAATATAGTCCCTCGTTGCTACACAATGCAGAAACACAGTCACAAGTACCATTAGCTAGCAAAGAGGACATTAGCTAGCCAATATGATAAATACAGGGGAAAAAATCAATTGAGAAAAAAAGAGCTGCTGATCTGTTCTACATGTATTTGTAACGTTTAATTAAGAATAAAAAAACTTAAAGCGTACACAAAGATTCTAAGCTGATCATGAGGAAGAAAGATCACCCATTTTTCACACATTAAAAGTGGTTATTAACTATCGAAACCTGTTTTTATAGCTTTTAAAATCATGTAATGTCTAAGTTAAGCAGGAACACAGCATTATATCTCATTTTTTATTTCTTTTTAAAAAACTAAAAAAATAATTTGCCCAGCCTAAAGGTGTTTATAATATAAGGACTATCTAAAGAAATAAATAACGATATAATTATATTCATATTCTGTCTGGCGGAATAAACTGAAGAGTTAGTTAATGCAACACAGAAGATAGTATTAATAATGTAGTGTTTTCAGGCTCATGCCCTACCAGCTGAGGAATTGAACTGAGGTCCCCACCATCACACTACAGGGAAGCAACCAGTTGAGCTACAGTGAGACCTGCCCTCAACCCTGCTGGACCAGGTCCCACCTATTCATATGAAAGGCAGTGACACCACCGTGCTGGCAAGCCCTTAGTCACCTGACCAGTGAATTCACTGCATCAGAGAGAGTCAGTATAACTTTTGGGAAATACATTTTTCCAGCATCAAAGGTTAACTTGTTCAGAGTGCCCGACAAACTCCAAGCGTTTCATTTTGAACTGAAGACCCTCACACTTGAAGAAGGCTTCACAGCTGAAACGTTGCGTTTTCTCTCTTCTCTTTTCAGCATGGAATAAACCTATTACTTGTTCCTGTGCAGACTACACAGGCTGACGCCATGAAGTAGTGGCTTGACATTTGTCACCACCATGAAGTAGTGGCTACAGTGATAATAGATGTGGATAATGTCATCCCCATTAAACAATGTGCTTATCGTGCAAAACTAAAAACTAAACTGCTAAACTAAAAATTAGGCACAAGAAGAGTATTATTGGACAATGTTGTGAGGGTCTGGCGGAATTTCTCTGTGAACTAAAGAGTTATAGATGAGACACGTATCACCTCTTTTTACACTTGTAAAAAAAGAACATTCCACTCAGTGGGCGATGCATTGTTATCTCAATCACCTGCTAATTCATTTTACACCACGGGAAGGCAGGAGAATGTGATTGTACTGTATCTGTATGGAATGTGTGTTGCGTTTACAAAATTAAAGTGTTTAAAATTTATAAAAGTTAAAAAAAACTTACAGCTTACACAAGGATTCTTAGATGATCACGAGGAAGTGTATTGCATGTCTAATGGTCTAACCCCATTACCCCCATTAAATGCTTGTTTAATTAAATGTCTTTATTGATTCACAATCTGACAATGCAATGTAAATCGTTATCTTTGTCTTCTAAGTCCCTTAATTAACTTTAAGCACAGCTTTCTCACCATTTAGATTTATTTTTCATACCATTGTTAAACAAAGCAGGAGCGTATTGTACTTCCTCATGGGATCAAAGGTGGAAAGATTAGATTGTAAGGCTAGCTGGTGTCTGTGTGGTTTGGGCCGGCTGGCTGTGCCGAAAAAATAAATAGAACATTAAATAGAACCGGTTTAACAGCTCTTAAGCATACTGTAGTTTTTGTTAACACAACTTTGTCAGTGAAAAGACCGAGGGCACTTTTCCTCCCTCCTACATTCTCAGAGTACAATAGGCGAACCTTCGAATGAAAGACTGTCCTCCTTCCCCCCATGGACAGATAGACAAATGTTTTCACTGCCTATTATTAGAGGCTGAGGTCCCTGCCAGCTATTCAGAGGGAAAGGCGGTCATGTCACCACACTGGCAAGCATGCTCTTTAGATACTTTTCTCTAGATACACGATTCCATATTATATTCCCTGTTAATCAAGTTCTAAAAGTATGCTTTTTTTTTACACTGATAACGAGCAAATTCACAGAAAAGGTTAAAACAATATCACTTTTCACAAAGTGTATAAACTTAATATGGTCAGAAGGAGCACATAAAAATGTTTCTAAAATAACCACATGTAAGACTTTGATGATTAAAATGTTTAGGGAGAAAGTGGAATACTGTTGTGTATTCTTTCTTTAAAATACCAATACTAGCCATATACAGTTTGTAATGTAGGGATTTCTATATTTATGTCTTTATTTAGTGGTTAAATTAGTGACAAAGGCTAAACTTTTAGCTTCAGTAACGCGTACACAAGAACAATATAAGTTTTTTTTTTAAAAAGAAACAAATGTCAAAATGTTTCCAAAACATTCACTTGTGATACTTTAGCTGCTTAGTTACACAATTCCATATAAATATAGCTATCAAGTGAATTTAACTCACTACAACATTTATCTTTTTACATTAACAGCAAATGGTGTTCTTACTACTGTACTGTACGTATTCTTGGAAAATGATAAAATGTTATAACTTTTTTATGAAGTACAGAATATAAGCTTAATGTAATGCATACGGCTGACATTACAGGTTGTGCGAGCCGGCTTACCAGCACTGTGACGTCACCGCCCTTCCCTGTGGATAGTAGAGTCCACAGCCACTGGGCTGAGAGGAGATCTCCCTTTAGCTCAGCTGGGTGGTTCCCTGTTGAGTGATGCCAGAGACCTGGGTTTGAGGGGCCAGCCTGAGGTGGCAGTGGTGAGGGTGCATACCCATGTGAACCTGAGAGCGCTCATTAATAATGTTACAACAAGTACGTTAAAGCCAGAACCCATGTAAATTAAGAAGCTAAAGACTTTGATACATAAAATATCTATGCATAATTAAAATATTTATGATGAAGGGGGAAGGTTGTGTACTTTTGTCCAACAGCAATCTTGCTTTTATAAAATATACCAACTTTTTAATGTTTAATGATTAACATGCTGTAATACACAGTTTAAAATTAAAATTCTAAAGAGTATACAACTTAAATTCTTAATTAGATAAAGATTGTCCCTCAGCAGTGATCGGGATTCGAAACCGGGTGTTTTCTGGCGACAGCTCAAACGCTGTACATGAGAGGTTAAGCTTTATTAGCTCCACCTGGCGGTGATTCCGGATACTATTATCACAGCTGCGGTATGACGTGATTTGACACGTTATGATGTGTTGTGATGCGACACGCCCACCGCGTTTTACCGCAGTGTACCCCGCTCGTTTTGAATGGCTGCATCTGTATATGTGATATACAGTATGGATACATACACTTTGGACATTTGGAGTTATGGAAAGGACACTTTAAAGATCTTGAATAATAAGTTTGACTTCAAAGTCACTTTTCACCATTTATGGGTTAAGTTGAAGTGATAAAAAAATGGTTTAATCACTAAGAAACTGCAACTAATTGAATAATTGGAGCATATTGCTATTTAATGAGTGTTCTTGTAAGTAATTTGGAAATTAATTTGGCTTTGGGATGGGGAGATCAATAGGTTAGCTGGCTAACACTTGTTTAGTCATAGGAAGCAGGTGTGTGTTGTATTAGAAGCGAGGGGGTTTGGTGGTGGCCCTTTGAGGAGATGTTAGGATTGGCTCCTGGTGAATTAGCTATTCCCCTGAGGTCATCGTGAGGCTTATATCAAGGCAGCCTGGAAAGCTGGGCTCTGTTTGTTTCTGTCTATAGCAAGAGAAAGAGCTCTTGAGGCTTTGTGCTATTGGACTGGTGGTTGTTAGTTTTTGGTGTTACTGTGCAAGGTGAGTGGTTTTGCTATGTATTTTTTTTAATCAAGAGAAGTTTGGAAGGGTTTTCATAGTTTTTTTTTTAAATAACTTTAAGAAATTTAAGTTTGTGAAAGCATAGGGTGAAGTTAAGGTTATTGTGAAATTCCTATTTGCTTTTGAAACAAATGATCACAGCTGTGACAGTGGGGTCTGATTTTAGTGTATGAAACTCTTGTTACTAAGTACTATTATTTTTTTCTCTAGGGCTCAATCCAGCAACAATAAAGAGGCTTTATATCCTGACTGAGCAGTTTCACCAGGATGACAGGGAAGACCCTACTCTGTCCAACATGGTGGTGCTTCTGTCTCTGCTGGACTGTAGAAAGCTGTGATGCTGCTTGTGTTCTTGGGCTTCCCTCAGTGAACAAGGTGAGCTGAAGGTAAGTAGAGGGGAGATACAGGTCAGGGTCAGTGTGAGGAGTTTAAGGCTGGGAGCAGTCTGCACAGCACTTGTGCTGGTCCCCTCTGTGTGGGAGTGGGCTGGTCAGCACTGTTTTACTTCCCTTGTCTCCTTCAGGTTCTGTTCTGAGAAGAAGATCGTGACAAAGAGCACAGTCACTGGAGAGAGGATGCTGGTGGAGTTTCCAGCTGAGATCTTGTCAGAATAGTTTGTGGAAACCTTGGGCTTCTGTGCACAGAACTAATTCTTTATAAGGCTGGTCAGCAGTGTTATTGATTGTTGTGAGTTAAACTACAGTGCAATGATCAGAGCTCCCCAGTCCCTGGCCATCTGAATGCACAGTGTGGAGTGACAGGCTTGGAGAATTGTTCAGAGGAAGCTCGTTGGCTGGCTAAAAGGATACCCACTGTGTGACCTGTTGATGTCCACCTGTAAGTATTGAAGTCTTGTGGTTTCAACAGTTGAAAGTGAAGAGGTGCTGCAAGCAGTCCTTGAATTTCCTTGATGCCCATGGTTCTTGGAACAGTTGCAAAGGTAGTGTCTAGAAGGACACTGTCCCTGGAGAAGAGGTGAATTTCACTCCTGTATCATGTTTTTCACTTGGAGTAGGTTAATTAATTTTCTATATGCGTGGCTTTTAATAACCAGTACATGAATATAAAGTGCTTTTTTACCCATTAGAACAGGCCCAGTGTTAGATTTTAGAAGCTTTTGGTGATTTTCTATCATGTTACATTTGAGGTGTAGGTCTTTTTTTCTCCTGAGTCTCTTCTGGGTGCTGCACTTCTACACTGACATGCACTCGACTGGCTGACATTCTGGCTCTGAAAAAGTGAATTACTGCTTTGTATCTGATTTATTTCATGGGTGCACACATGTAAGTAAATCACTTTTGATACACTGCAGTACAACAGTGAATTGGCACACTGCAGACTCCTTGCTGGTTAAGGCTCTGTGGAGACAGCATGACAGCCGGGTTCTCTTGATGGGTGTTGGCACAGAAACTGCTTCTCACAGGAGGAACTGCACTGGATCCCTCCCCTGTGGCAACAAGCATGGAGTGGGGGTTTTCTCTTTGCTCTCTGCAGGGTTTTTTCCTGTTGGTTTGTCCTGGATAAGTGCTGCACTGTGAACATTTTTGCAGTTTAGTACAAAACTGGAGCTGGAAGTAAATAATTTTTTACTGTTTCTTAGTGCAGAGGCTCAAATCTAAATCTTTCTCCACTTCAGGTTCTCTGCTGTTGGAAGGGTTGACCAGGCCTTTGCTCCCAGAGGGATGACCTTTATTTGCCAGGAATGTGCAGATGTGGCACACTGTAGACTGGGTGCTTTCTCTTCTGTGAAGATCTGCTTGAGGAGTTAAGTGTTTCTAAACCAATACAACAGCCAGGGCACCCAGTCAGTTGCTGAGTGAGTTCTCTACCAACCAGGAAAAGGGACCATGGGAGGTCATGTGTGGGGCAGCTCTGGGCTTGACATCACTTAAGCATCTTTTAAAGGTAGGAACAGCTTCCTGTTCTGACTGACGGTCTTTACACCAGCTTTGTGATGACTGTTTCCAGGAGCACCTGAGCCACCTAGCTGGTTGAGCCAAAGCTGACTGTTCCAGGTAGGAGGGGACCCTGATTTTAAAGCCTTCGTTTAGCCTGCAGCTGCTGGAGTTCTTTGTAGGTTTTCTAGCCTTAATGGCAGTGTTCCCCTAGCAGAAGCATTGGTTAATCAGGGAATGAGTGCCAAATACTGAAAGTGTTGTGCAAGCACTAGGGAAAAAATTGACTACATTGTTTTATGGTACCACTGGAAAAGAATCAGCAGTATGTAAGATTTATTTCATGGGTGCACACATGTAACTAAATCTTACATTGACTGAAATTTAGAAGTGAATTAAATAAATTGTAAGATGGGGGAAGCTATGCTCCTGTCTAGTGTGAGGCAGACTTCCTGATTTAACCCAGTGTGACTGTATTTTTCTAATTCCCTGCACTAAAAGCAATGCTGACTGGAAGTGGTTGTGTACTGTGCCTTGTGAGAATGGAGAGATCAGTATGAAAACTTGTGCTTTTTCTGGAGGACTTCCTTGTTCTGGATGTGTAATTATTTGTGCTTTGTTTAGTACTGCATACTTTGCTCTTGGCTCCTGTGTATTGACTTGTGACTGTATAGAATACTATGGTAATAAACCATTTCTATTTGGCTCAATTTTTACAACACATTTGAAGGAGCTGAGTAGTGAATGTGAAGCTTAGTTTTACCAAAAGTTTGTATATGTACAAGCTGTAATCTCCCTGATGGTAGAAAACATGATGTGGCTGGAAGGGTTAAATCTATATACAGTGGCCCAGCAATAGGGTTTTAAAGCGGTTTGTGCTTTTGTATTTCAGTAGTTTAAAATGTTGAAGCTCTAAAACCTTTCCCCTCACGGTGTTCCAGTCAAGGCTGCAGCTGTTAAGTAATGAAGATGGTTGGTGTTTTTGGTCTTGTACTGCTGTGGAACCCACATTTGGGGGGGGGGGGGAGACTTGAAATGTTCTTTACGTAAAACCGACTGTAAACTTACTGGAGCCTTAGGTGTGCTGACTTTTTTTTTTTAAAAGTCTGAATGTCCATCACTATTTGATGGGATATACAACTTTACAAAATTCTAATGTCAATTCGCTGTACTGTAAACTTGTTACTACTTTTTTTGTAGAAGTACTGGAAGTTTTTAGGTATACATTATTAATTGAGCTTGTATGTACCCTAGGTCCACATGGAATACTGTAAATGGAATTCAGAAACATATTGCCTTGGTTTTAGGAATGTGGAGAATGTTAAACTTCTGTAAATTGACCTTAAGATCTGAGTATTTGTGGGGAGGGGGAAGCAAAGTTGAATAATTCTAGTCTCATACCTTAGGAAGCTTCCAAGCTGATGTCAAGAAGAGAAGCAAGAGCATCTATGTCCTGGGTGAGCAGGGCAAGGACTTGGGTTACTGCTTGTCTGTTTGGACCAGTAAGAGGCCAGTGTTTAAGGTTAGGATCAGTGATCAGTCAGGATTGGGGGTGGAGTTGAGTTGATCTGTATGTTTTGAGATTGATGCACTGAATTTGAATCTGAACTTAATTCCCTTTTGTTTTGCACTGCATGTGAATTCCAGCAAGCTGGTGACAACTGTCATAATGGAATATTGCAACAGGATCCGGAGTTTCCCTGGAAATCTGCTGTCAATGGAACTATAAGGAAGCGGAAGGCTGTGCCTATTTTTCAGCTATTGCCTGAATCACTGACCTTGGCTGCTCTGTGATGGACAGTTTGGAGGAGTGTCTATCCACTGCAGGAGCCCATGATGCCATTCTGCACCATGGCCCAGCTCTGAGTAAAGGAGGCTAGTTCTGTCCTGAGAAAGGCAGTGATCCACCTGCTCAAAATTCTCATCAGCCACAACTGTCAAACCTCTGCTTGAGGTGGGAATACTGGTGGTCGATAATCCAATCATCCCACTGCCTGAAGTTCTTGGACCATAGCCTGCATCTTTAATGCTGATCTGCTTATTGCTCTTAACCCAATCAGTGCAACTTTTTGGCCAAGGTAAAGGTGAGTTTGAAGGCAAGTAGAGGGGAGGTACAACTCAAACACTTTTTGTGAGGCTGGTCAGTAGTGGTGTTGATTGTGTTTGTAAATGAGACTAGTGCAATGATTGGTGCTTCCCAGTCCCTGGCCATCTGAATGCACAGTGTGGAGTGACAGGCGTGGAGAATCCTGTTCAGAGGAAGCTCACTGGCTGGCTAAAAGGATACCAGCTGTGTAACCTGTTGATGTCCATCTGTGAGAATTGAAGTCTTTTGCTTTGAAGAGTGGAAAGCGAAGACATACTGCAAGCTGTCCTTCTTGAAATTCCTGGATGCCCATGGATCTTGGAGCAGGTACAAAGGTAGTGTCTTTTGACACGGTCCCTGGACCAGAGGTGGGTTTCACTCTTTTCCCATCATGAAAAGGTGCTTTTGGAGAAGGCTGTGCTAAGCTCTTGGACATCTTCAGATGGATAAGGTCATGCTTTAATGTGCTAAATGTTTTTTTTTCTTTTTTGGCTTTCTTCTGGGTTTTGTTCCCTGCTTGGGTGAAGCACTCCCACACTGACGTGCACTGGACTGGCTGTCATTCTGGCTCAAAGACTGAATTAGTTTTGTATGTGATTTATTTCATGGGTGCACACATGTAAATAAATCACTTTGGATACACTGCAGTACAACAGTGACGTGGCGCACCAGCAGCCTCCTCCACTGCAGACTCCTTGCTGGTTATGTCTTTGAGGAGACAGCATGTCAGCCAGGTTCTCTTGATGGGTGTTGGCACAGGAACTGATTTCCTCACAGGGGAGGAACTGCAATGGATCCCACCCCCTGTGGCACGGGCCCTGGACTGGGGGTTTTCTCTTTGCTCTCTGCAGGGTGTTTACAGTTGGTCTGTGTTGGACAGATGCTGCACTGTGTCCATGTTGGAAGTAGAAATGCTGGCTTGTCTGTTTCTAACAAGTGCAGAGGACTTGGTCTAAATTTCTCTCCTTTTCAGGCTCTCTGCTGCCAGAAGGGTTGACCAAGCCTTTGATCCAGAGGGACGATCTTTTATCACCAGGAGTGGAGAACAGATGGTGCTGGTGTCCGGGACCTTTCCTTGAAGATCAGTTGGAGGAGTGGGGTGCTTGTTCCAAGACAAAGTCAACAGTAACATCAAAGGATCTAGTCAGGTGAGTGGGTCAGGTGAGTCCCTTCCATCCAGGAAGAGAGATGGGGCATTTTGAGCATAATGAGCACACTGGGTACATGGGGTTTTAATCGGGTACATTTGGGTACTACGGGTATATATTGGTTTATTTGGGTACATTCAGATACATTTGTGTAGACTGCATATCATCTTACATGGGGTACGTTAAGTATATTGGGCAGGCAGCTTTTGGCGTGTGTATGGGAGTTGTACTACACTGTATGCTACATCTCTAAAAACTCAATATATTACTCTTGACTTATCATTTTTTACACTTAAAATGGACTTGAAAGACCCTGTTGTCAGAGGAATGTGGGACAATCTGAAAGCCTTGCATTATCTTTAGTTTATTTCACAGAGAATTGAATATTTGAGAATCTTTGATTTTGTAATTTTGACAGTTCTATTTCTTCTATCAGTGTCCAAGCTTATAAGGCCTTGGAAGAGAAGCAAGTGGATCTATGTGCTGGGTAAGCAGGCAAGAACATTCTGGGTTATTTTGTTTGGGTTTGTCGGGGTTGAGGGAAGGATAAGCTGGTTATCTGGCTGTTTTGAGAAGGATGAACCTGTAATTTGTAACTTGTGTACTTATGTTGAAATAGTGTTTTAAACAAGATAATAGAACTGAAGTTCTCCCCTGTGGTAAGAGCCCTGCACCGTGGGCTTTTGCTTTTGCACTCTTCAGGGTGGTTTTCTGTTGGTTTGTCCTGAAAAGGTGAAGCACTGAACATAATGGTGGTTTAGGTCAAAACTGGTGTTGGGAGTGGGAATGTTGGCTGGACCATTTCTGACTAGTGCAGAGGGCTCAGTCCAGTTTCTTATTTTTTCTTGAGGATCTCTGCTGTCTGGGGGATGACCAGGCCTTTGCTGCCGAGGGAGGACCTACACCAGGACTGGAGCCCAGTTTATGGGTTATGTCTGTGAAGATCTGCTTGAGGAATCATGTGCCTGTTCCAATTCCAGAAGCCAATGGACTCATCAGAGGACCATCAAAGCTGCTTTAGAAGTTCCTAACAACACAGGCAGAGAAAGGGAGGGAGGTCTTTGGTGGGTTACTTGTGGGCAGGAAAGAGGTTCAGGTGCTATTCATGGTACAACAAGAGCTGCATGAAGCTCTAAGTGAATCTCTGCACACCAGCCTTGTAATGGCTGTTAGGACCATGGCTTGTAACTTCAGCACCTGAGCCCCCTGGCAGGGAGGAGACAAAGTGACTTCTGGTGCAGGAATGGAGAAAGAGTTGGCAGTTGGAAACTTTGTAGCTGTTTTGCACATTCTAGGCCATTTGAAAAGCAGAGTTTGAGAGACTCAAAGGTCATGCAATGATTTATTTGCATGGGTGCACACATGTATGTAAATCTTGCATTGGCTGTAGAGTAAACCTGAATTGAGCACAAGTTAGAAATGAATAAAAGGAAAATGATGCCATCCACTCATGTGGAAATGAGGGATTGGTTTAGCTGAGAGTCGCTCTTTTTTGGTACCTGCACAGAAAGCCCTTTGTCATGGGAGGGGATTTCCTACAGAAGGAGGTAGGAGAAAGATGGGGGTTGTTTGGTCCGTTTTGTGAGAACGGATATGTAGTTATGCGGCTTTGTAAATTCTTTGCCAAAAAATGTCCTCATGTATGAAAATCTATATTTGTTTTGTTGGTGTGGGATGATTAAAAATGGCTAAATGTACTGAGTTGGTTTTCTTTTGTTTCTTGTATGCTGATTGTGGTTGTACAAGGTGCTATATTGAGTATATACTGGCACTGGACCAGCTTTTCCCTACATTGTTTTATTTAGACATCTTGCTCCCTAAATTCTTTCTTTGGTTTTACAATCAATTTTTACCACGGGGGGTTTAGGTCATACTCTTTGGGTACATTTAATTTAAGATTTCTTTGGGTACATTGGTCAGCGTAGAGGATGTTTATAAGCAGTTATAATTTTATTTTTAGTGATCTAAGCATTTGTATACATTCCTGTATTATGAAAACCTGTGGTGTTTGTGGAGAAAGTAGGTGAGCTTTAAGGTATATATTTTAGACATTGATGGTGTAAAACACAGAATTGAAATAATGTTTTGGGTTTATGAAAGTATTTTTAAATTAGCCACTGGGTGGTTTGTGCGTAGTGGAAAAACTGTAGAAATGAAAATACACTTTTATTCCTGATTTGTTTATATGCTGGTGTGGCTTTATGCAGGGGTGTGCCCAGTGTGGAGGTGGAGCCCTGGTAGAAGAGTGACCCCTTGTCTTTGAAGTCCCAGCCGTCTTGGCTTCCAGCTCATGAGCCCCAGCTGGGCGGGTCCTATAAAGGCACACTGGACACCCTCTGAGAGGAGCAGAGCCACCCCCGTATGATGGTGTTTTTACACCATCAGTCCTGCTGGGGATTGCACCTGTCTTAGGTTTTCATCTTCTGTTTTGCCTGTCCCTTTATGCCCTTTCATAGGGGCAGGCAAACTCATGCATCTTTTTATGCACTAACTTTTTATGCACAGACTGGACCCCACTGAATAGCAAATGTCCAGTCTGGTGACTGCTGTGCTAGCAGTTTTTTCCCTCAAGCTGGACCCCATTAGGTAGGTTAAGTCCAGCTTGGAGGTAACATGGCAGTCGCTTACTTTATTTTTTCACTTTTTGTATTTTTTGTTCCCAGCTAACCTCACACTGGTGCTTTGGTCTCCTCAGCTGGGGTGTTGACTTTTACTGGTGGTGCCTCCCACTATACACTTTCATTTAAGAGTAATTGCTGTATAATTTCAGTTTTCCATTCCATTTCAAGTGAAAATGTCTGAAAAGCAGTTTACTTAAATATGTTGTTAGTATAGCAGGTTTATTGTATTTGTGGTGAATTGGGCTGCTGGCATTAGTAAATCTCTCTTATTGTAACAGTTGATGCCTTTTAAAGGGGTACAAAAGTGTGGGACTGAGTTAGTACAAGTACTGCTGCAGATGAAGCCATTTCATACTGTATGGATTGAGACTGCATTGCAAAGGAAAGTGCTATTTTCGTAACACCTTGTTTGTGAAATATTTATGTAATTAGTGTGAAATTGTTATAGCTGCAGCAGTTTAAGATTACAGAGTAGACCAACAGCAGGAATGTAATAGTTTATTTATGAAAAAAGGGAGTTGTCAGAATTGTATGGAGCTGTGTAGAGGTTGCAGTTTGGGGTAGAGACAACTGATAGCCATGCTGGCAGTACAATGGGTTAAATTCAAATGAGGTTAATGGTCTAGAAAATGTAAGTGTGACACAGTTTTAAACTGTAATTAGATTGTTTGGTTAGTGAGGTCTGGTTTAAATGAGTGATAACTGCCAGCTAGGACGTATAAATCCATTTACAATGGTTTAACCATACAGCTCGCTGCACTGATGAAGACTGGGTGGGATGCCAGTCCATTCCTCAGGTCTCATCATGCCAAAATGCAATTAACCCACCTCCATGCTCCTGGACTGTGGCAGAAAACCTCATTACTTGGAGGAAACCCACAACCAACTGGGGAGAAAATTATATGAGCACTCCAAAACTGGTTCTGAACTAGTTTTCATAAATAAAATGTAATGTGTTGAAAAATAAACTGGTGACACAAGTACCATGTGTAAGGAGTGTTATTTTTATGAGCACTGGGTGGACAAGTCCTTGGAAACCACAATGATGTCCTGCAGAGAAGTGAAATTGTGCACATTGACTTTAGCAATGGTATGCATCATTCATAGGGTACATAAAAATAGACTGTTTTAACATGAGTAATTATCATGTCAAACTGTTGGGCTGCTAGCTGTTTCACAGCAGCCTTTTATTCATCATTTTTAAAAGAACCCAGGGTGTTCAGCTCAAGGATTTGCCATGTAGTGTTTTCCAGACCATCACACCAGTTGTGACATGTCTCCCGTTCTTGCCTCCAAAGTCCTCTAGATTAACAAACAATAGGTATGTGAATCTTATTTTGAAGGGGGTGAGAGGAAATGAGAAGGTCAGATCCTGACCCAGCTTAAAGTTCAACTGTTTTAGACGTAATTCAATTGAAGGAAACGGTGACATACTATGTTCTGAAAGATTTTAAAAGTCACTCTAGTTGTGTGATACTCATATGTGCCATAGGAGATTAGTAGTTATTGTAGTTATCAAGGTTTTGTTGATTTATTACTCTTCTGTTTTTGGTATGGTACCTAAACTGTTCAGTTTATTCAAACTATTAGGGCTTAGGGGTCTTTTTCTCCAATCCCAGAGGTTAAAGTGTGTATTGGTTCAGTCCAGCACAGAATTTAAGGACCTTTACAATTATAATCCAGTCCATTTCATTAGTTAAATTCCAGTTTTTCAAGTATCTTGTTTTTTTAATAACCTTTTAAAGTTAATTATACTATAATAATAATTGCTTACACTTAGTGCTTTCCTGGACACTCCACTCAAAGTGCTTTACAGGCAATGGGGGGTCCCCTCCATCACCACCAATGTGCAGCCTCACCTGCATGATGCAAACAGCCATAGTGTGTCAGAACTCTCCCCACACACCAGCTCTCACTGTGGAAGAGAACAGAGTAATGAAGCCAGCTCAGAGATGGGGGTTATTAGGAGTCCATGATCAGTAAGAGCCAATGGGAAAATAGACCAGGACACCAGGGTAATACCCCTACTCTTTTTGAGAAATGCCCTGGGAGTTTTTATGACCACAGGATCTCAGTTTTACTTTTCATCTGAAGGACTGCACCTTTTTACAGTGTAGTGTCCCCATCACTATACTGGGGCATTAGGACCCACCTAGACTGAAAGGTGAGCGCCCCCTGCTGGCCCAAATAACAGCTCTTCTAGCAGCAACCTTAGTTTTTCCCAGGAGGTCTCCAATTCAGGTACTGACCAGGCTCACACCTGCTTAGCTTTAGTGGGCTACCATCTGGGAGCTGCAGAGTGATATGGCTGCTGGAAAGATAAGGAAATAGGTCCTCTTAATTAATATGGAGCTGTTTGGAAGTTTCCACAAATTATAAAGTCAGTAGAAACTTTAACAAGTATGAGTAGGCTATTACAAAAAAGGTAGTAGATTGGGTTATTAAATATCAAGCTAAAAGTAAAAGTACTTTTCTCAACAAAAGTTTTGTAGTAGCAGCCAAGTGAATTAAATCTAAGCACTCCTTCTCTAAAATAAAGTTTGTAAGAAAAAACATGGGCCTGGTAAAGAAACAGTACTCACCACTCTCCTCAGCTCCTGGACTCTTGAATGAAAACAGAGGCACAGGGAGTCTGCTCTTTTATCCTCTGAGCTGGGCTGGCTCCTCCCCCTCAGAATGTACCAAGTCCAGCGAAGGGTAAAACCTTTATAGCTGACAGCTATAGTGGATGTCTGAAAACAAGATTAAATTAACAAGCTTAAAGCCAGTAGCCATATCACCCTGCAACTCACAACTGGCAACCCACTGAAGCTAAGCACATGTGAGCCTGGTCAGTACCTGGATGGGAGACCTCCTGGGAAAAACTACAGTTGCTGCTGGAAGAGGTGTTAGTGGGGCCAGCAGGGGATGCTCACCTGTGGTCTGTGTGGGTCCTAATACCCCAGTATAGTGATGGGGACACCATACTGTAAACAGGTGCTGTCCTTTAGATGAGATATAAAACTGAGGTCCTGACTCTCTGTGGTCATTAAAAATCCCAGGGTGTTTGTTGTAAAGAGTAGAGGTGTAACCCTGGTGTCCTGGCCACATTTCCCATTGGCCCTTACCAATCATGGCCTCCTAATAATCCCCATCTATGAATTGGCTTCATCACTCTACTCTCCTCCCCACTGAGAGCTGGGGTGTGGGGATGCTATATAAGTGAAAGCAATTATTATTATATATCAAAAGATATACAAACTCAATATAATAGGTCTAATCATTTGAAGATTGATTCTAAATTTCTCATTTTTTGGGTTAAATAAAATGCAACTGATTGAATCTTATGAGTGGGATGCTATTCATTGATTCTTCCTGTTTTCACCTTTGAGCTTCTCTGTGTTTGGTGATCAAGAGATTTATACAGAAGTAAGCATTCAAAGTGCATGTCTAAATATTAATATGGAATTTTACAACTAAAGGGAACTTTTGGTAGCTGAGCATAAAAATAACAGGAGCATAATGTCCTTCAAGATCATATTATCATAAAAGATTTTAATATAGGAAAATAAACATTATATTTAATGTCCATGGCTGATAGTGGTAGCTTAAATAAACAGTACACAATTTTCCACTTTACAAACATTTCATGCATCAAAGTCTTTAACTATGTCACTTACTGTGGTTATTTTGGAAAAGTTTTGATATGCTCTTTCTGACTATATTTGTAGTTTAAAATACTATTTTAGTATATAAGTATATATATTGTATATTTTCTATGAATCCTTGCTGTTTTTATTCCAGTAAAAAAGTGTACTTTTTAAAATCTGCTTAGTAGGGAATATAATATGGATTCATGTAGTAAAAGAAATTAGTAATGATATTAATAGATCAAAATATGATATATTTATATAACTGATGGTATAAACGTAGTCCACTTTCTTTGTAAATTTTGTATTTTTTCTGTGACTCATTCACTCTAGATTCCTTTCGGTACATTTTGACCTGTCTGTTTCAGTGGTGCATGCAAGTGCTCTGTTGGTGTAGTCGGTTCCTCTCTGGAAGATGTGGGGTGGGTTCCTCTCTGGAAGATTGGGGTTCAGTTCCTGCTTAGGGCACAAGTTTTTTTTCTAATAAACAGTCTCATTAAAAAGTAATAATAGGTACACTATATTTTTATATAACTGCAAAAAAAAAGACACACCGTGTTCAAACCACAAGCATGTTAAAAATGGGTTTAGATACTAAAAAATCTTAATGCATGAAAAAGGGTAGAGCATGCTACACTACGGTCCATGAGGGTTTTATCAGGAACTGGTTAGCTCAATTGGTAAGCACGTGGGGCTGATGACACCAAGGTTGTGGGTTCAATCCCCATATGGGCCAGGAAATCCCCTTTTCCTCAGGGCAGTGCAGTGGCTCTGTGGTTAAGGATCTGTGGCTGGCAGAGGAATCCTATGCCATTGGGCTCCTGAGTGAGCCCCCAACAGCTCTGGGGGCACAGTATAAATGGCTGACCTTGTGCTCTGACCCCCAGCGTCTCTCCCTGTCTGTGTGTCTCATGGAGAGCAAGTTGGGGTCTGTGAAAAGACAAATTCCTAATATCAAAAAATCATGTATGGCCAATGCAGTGATCTTATCTATTTTCCATTACCTCGATAGGGACACTAAAAGTTTTAATAATTAAATGTCAGATTGTTTCCAAAACATCACAGTTCCATTATTATCAAGTGGTATTAATTCAGTACCACTTTTTTATAATAACAGGAAGTGGTGTTTTTACTATACATTCTTAGAAAAGGATAAAACATTATGACTTTTTATGAAGTACAGTATATAAACTTTATAATGTTAGAAGCAACATGTTTAATCTTTTCCATAATCCTTTGTAAGTCACCAAGTTAAAGATTTTGATGCATAAAAATATGTATGAAGAAGGTGGAATACTGTTTATTTTATTATTTAGCTACCACTACCATCTACTGTGTGTACATTATTTATATATTACATTATGCTTCTGTTTTTAATTTACAGTATAATATTAAACCTTTTTATATTTCCAACTGAGCAATCTTGTTTTTATTAAATCTACCTACGTTTTAAGTACTTTAATATTTAACATGCTGTCATACACAGCATACAATTCGATTTCTATTACTGAAAAAAGATTGAACATTCCCCTTTGAATGGGGTTCAAAATCAGGCATTTTCTGGTGACTGTCCAAATGTTCCACAAAGTAGTGGAGTCCCACAACTGAGTATTTGTAAAAAGTTTTTGTACCCAGCAGATCCTGAACCTCTTAAGTATCCCTGCATTGTCACCCATGCTTTCTGAATGGCTGGATCTGTAGATGGGCTGGCTAATACTTAGTCATTGGAAACTGGTGTGTTGCATTATAAACAATATGGCTTTGCTAATTGACCATTTCAATGAGATGTTGGGATAGGTTCTTGCTGAATTAGCCACACCTCTGAGTTAATCATAAGGGTTTTAAAGACACAGCATTGGGATCAGTAGTCATTCTGTTTCTGGGTCCTGCAAGGGTAGGAGCTCTTGGCTTGCAGCTGTGGTGGCCTGAAGACTGCTGAGAAAGGTAAGTGGTTTTGATGTGTTTGGGTTGTAATTTGAAAAAGTTTGAAGGTTAAAGGTGTTTAGAATATTTGTGCACTGTGAGTTTGATAAAGTTTTTGGTATGTGTTGGGTGGAAAGGTAGCATATTCAGTTGAAACTAGACTTTCTTCTAAAGACTGTCCAAATGTTCCACAAAGTAGTGTAGTCCCACAACTGAGTATTTGTAAAAACTTGTGGTACCCAGCAGATCCTGATCCCCTAAGTAACCCCCAGCATTATCACCCGTGCATTCTGAATGGCTGGATCTGTAGATGGGCTGGCTAATACTTGTTTAGTCTTTAGAAACAGGTGTGTTGCATTATAAACAATAGGGCTTTGCAAATTGACCATTTCAAGGAGATGTTGGGATAGGTTCTTGGTGAATTAGCCACACCTCTGAGTTAATCATGAGGGTTTTAAAGACACAGCCTGGGGGCTGGTAGTCATTCTGTTTCCTGCTCCTGTAAGGGTAGGAGCTCTTGGCTTGCAGCTGTGATGTCCTGAAGGCTGCTGTGGAAGGTGGGTGGTTTTGATGTTTGTTGGCTTTGGGTTGTAATTTGAAAAACAATTTGAAGGTGTTTAGAATTTTTAATTTGAGTTTGGGAAGGTTTTTGGTATGTGTTGGGTGGAAAGGTAGCATATTCAGTTGAAACTAGACTTTCTTTGAAAGACTCTGAAGAAACATGTCTACTGAAATCTGGATTTTTTTTTTGCATCTTTAAATTGAAATGTTTTCACCCATGTGTTATCTTCAATAAGATGACCTTTGTAAATGGCTTTCTAAAGGCTGGTAGACGAGGATTTAAACCTCTTGGGACCTGAATTTGTTAATTTTCCTTGCTTTTTGTAAGCATTCAAAGAAATAAGACAAAACAATCCTGGATGAGTGCTTTCACAAAGATGGCAGGTAAGAGAATACACATTTTAGGGGTTGACAAGAAGGTAGTATTTTTAGATCAGGGTCAGTGTTCTGGGAAGATTTGAGTTGGAGAAATTGAGATGTATGTTTGGGGTGTGTAACTGATTTTTGTTGTATATCTAAAGTAATTTTTGATGGCAAGTTGACATTTGGAATAATTACATGATGGTTTTTCCTTTCAGACGGGAGAAGAATGAGGAGTTAAAGGGTTAGGGACTAATTTGGTCAAATGTTTGGTGTTATGTCTGGCATTTAAAGCTTGTTGAATTGTGAATATTGTACTGGAGGTAAAGTATGTTGTTGGTGGTATGTTTTTTTTTCTGTAGGTCTAATCCTTTTTAAGTGACTGGAATACTGAATGAGAGCTGAAATTGACATTGTGGCTTTTGGAATGGTGATTGAAAGAATCTGGGTGCCAATGTGAACTTTGTGTTACCCATGAGGCAGCAAGCTTAAGGATGAACATGGCTCTACATGGGCAACTTGAAAGGATAGTGTGAACATGATCAGTTTGAGAGGGAGGAGCTGCTTCAGGTTGGCTGCACTGAGCTTCCTGGATGATGATGAATGTAGTTGATGATAATGATGAGGTTTTTTTTTTAATGGTTAAGAGTACTACTTTTAATTTTATACTTGTTTCTATAGTTTTATCATTGAATATGAATATTTCTAGACATGCTTAGAAGTGAAGGTCTATGGTTACTTTGAGTTCTCAGTTTTCTAATTTTAACTGTTTGAAAATTAATTGGTCTATTTTTCTTTCCAGTTTGAATGTTACTGGTAACATTGTTTAGATCAGTACTCTGAAGTTGTGGAGGAAGGTATGCTGACTTACAGTGAGAGTGGATGTGGATTCTGAGAAGAATTGGAGCTTCACTTTTTAACGTTGGCTATAATCTCTTATTGGTTCTACTTGTAGACAATGAAGATGTTCTGTTATGATTTGGCTGGATGACATCTGAAGTAACCTTCTTGCTGTTTGCATGGTGGAAAGCTCTCCTTGGCTGACAGTGCACCATTGACACCATTCTAGGAGTAATTGTAAGTAGAGCCTTGTCTGTATTTGGGTCTGTTTAAGTATGTGATTAGTTTGGTTAGGTTGTGTATTGCAGTGTTACTTTGGAAATTTGCTATTGTTATGCTTTGAAATTTTCATTGCTTTGTATTGTGATTGTTTTTGAGTCACACAATGTAAAACTGAAGTTGGAGCATTTCTTTCTCTTTGATTGTGGAGGTAGTTTAGTTGTTTCTTAATGGGGAAACTGCACAATTACCTTTTTTTGCAAGGGGTATTCTGTGGGAAGGGAGGTCTTGGTTTTGGGGGAGGGTTTGTTATGAATTGAAGTATTTTATTTTGATGTTTAATATAAATGTAAACTAATCTTAAAGTTGTTTTTTTTCTACTTAGGTCATTTTGTGGGAGGTGATGGCCAGATCTTTGTTTCATCGGGTACCTGTATGTCTGCATGGAGTGTGGTGCAGATGTGGGAGATGGTGTCCATCTTCCAAGAGAGGTGTTTGTAGTCAAAGATTTTTTTAGTATTTTTATTTCCTGACCATAATTGGAACAGAAGGTGAAAATGGTGTGCATCTTGAAGAGGCCTCATCAGGAGCAGCTTTTGAGTGGACCTTTTTCCTCTGCCAGTGTTTCAACTTTAGACTTTTTCTACAACCAAGTCATGTGTCTGGATGGAGTTGAGGAGCCTGTCTGAAGTAGTGATGGACTTTTAAAAGAAGTAAATAGTTGTGGTATGTTAAGTAAATATGTTCTGTGTATTGTTTTGAGTAAGTAAATGTGGGATCATTGTAGCATGTAATGTGGTGTTTTCTTGGATTGTAAAGAACTTGATTATGATGGGGAAAAATGGTTTGTAAATTGTTTTGTATTGTTAAGGACAATCTCCCTAACTGTAAACTGTGTTTTTAATGTTTGTAATGCAATGTACTTGAAATAGTTTAATGCTCACTGAATGTTATGTTGCCAATCTTCATGATGTAGTATTGTAATTTGAGCACAATAAAGTTTCTGGGAGTGCTCTTTGAGGATTTGTATTGATGACAGAAAACAATGTGGGTATGTTTGTTATACAATGTCATTGTTTGTTTAAAGCTGTACTGTATTTTTAGTGATTTGAGAAATCATCCTTTGTGTGTTTTTTTCAAATAAGCTAGAATGCAAGTTGTTTTTCTAAAGAGCAGTGTTTGATTGTTTAGGTTTTGTTGAAATGATGTAAATTGTGATGTTTAACACCCTTTCATAGCTTGCAGAGGCAGGGGGTAAGTACCTATTTTTGTGTGGGTGGAGTTAGGGATAGCTTTTAGCTCAGTAGTTCTAGCTTGCTGTTGTTAGTTTGTTATGGGTTAACTTACAACCCTAGACCTATACCACCATGTTCTGTGCATTGTTTTGAGTAAGTGAATGTGGGATCATTGTAGCATGTAATGTGGTATTTTCTTGGATTGTAAAGAACTGGATTATGATGGGGAAAATAGTTTGTAAATTGTTTTCTGTTGTTAAGTACAATCTCCCTAACTAAACTGTTTTTAATGTTTGTAATGCAATGTATTTGAAATAGTTAATGCTCACTGAATGTTATGTTGTCAGTCTTCATGATGCAGTTTAGTATTAATTTGAGCACAATAAAGTTTCTGGGTGTGCTCTTTGAGATTTGTGATGATGGCAAAAGATGTTTGTTAAGCAATGTCATTGTACATTATTTTAGTGATGTGAGAATTTGTCTTGTGTGTTTTTAAATGAGGTAGTGTGAAAAATCTGAATTGCAAAGTTTATTTTTAATTTGTAATGTATTTGAAGTGGTTTAATTTTCAGTGATTATTATGCTGCAAATCTTTGTGTTTAGTACTGTAATTTGAGCACAATAAAGTTTTGGGTGTGCTCTGTCAGGGTTTATTAATGATTGGAAAGTTTTAAATATTGTTGTGTAATGTTCTTATTTGAACTGTATTTTTAGTGATTTGAGTTTTGTGTTTGCAAAATGAATTGGAATGTAATTTATACTTTGAGTTTGTTAAAGTCTTGTAAACAGTTATGATCAATACCTTCATGGTTTGAGAAGGTAGGTGGTGGGTGCACTATTGTGGTGGTTTGAGTTTAGCCTTCAGCTGTAATGTTATTGGATGTAATTGAAAGCAGTGCTTTTTTGGAAGTTAAGTTAAGTTAAGTTAAGTTAAGTTAAGTTAAGTTAAGTTAAGTTAAGTTAAGTTAAGTTAAGTTAAGTTAAGTTAAGTTAAGTTAAGTTAAGTTAAGTTAAGTTAAGTTAAGTTAAGTTAAGGGTTAGGGTTAGGGTTAGGGTTAGGGTTAGGGTTAGGGTTAGGGTTAGGGTTAGGGTTAGGGTTAGGGTTAGGGTTAGGGTTAGGGTTAGGGTTAGGGTTAGGGTTAGGGTTAGGGTTAGGGTTAGGGTTAGGGTTAGGG